>NW_021636880.1:0-76293 GCF_004799145.2 Neltuma alba | reverse complement strand
GGGAGAAAGAGCTTGATTAAGGCTTCAAAATATCCCAACCACCTTCTTTAATGATAGTCCAAGTGTCATTACCCTACTAAGTCTTGATTCCTCTCTCTTAATTAACATAATTCCAATGAAATTATTTACTAAAGTCAAAATCCTCTCCATTCATGGAATGACACTTGGCTAATTCAAATCTTCTCCTCAAGAGCTTGACACATGGCTCAATAGGATCCCTTGGATTTGCAAGACACCAATCTTGCTTTATCGGTATACTTTAGGCTCTGAGTTTAACTTCTTTTTATAATTACAGTAACTTAGTCTCTGTAATTATTTTCTATCAGATCCTTAATTTATTCTCCTCATTATTATCTTCCCAAATTGTCCTCTTTGTCTCAAAATTAATTTCCTAATATTTAAATAAAAAGGAAAATTAATTTCCTTCTCTTTAGGGATTTTTCCACTTTTCACATTTATTTGGAAAATCTTGGACACTTGAGGGTTTCCATTTAATTCCATAATTCCTTATAATTCCTTGGGATCTCATAGGAATTTTCTTGGAATTTTATTCCTCTTAAAATATTTATTTGGAATTTTCCAAATAAAATCCCTCAATTAGCCTAAATCACCCTTAAATTCTCTTATAATTTCTCTAAGGGTAATTTGGTCATAAAACCAACTTTATAATTTCATATAACTCTCAAAGATATTATCCCTATTTTTTCTTAATTTTCCATGGCTCGAAAATATTTTTCCTTATTTACATTTGACCAATTTTCTTTAATTAGTCAATTTCCTATAATTGGCTTGGAAAATTACTGTAATTATTTTCCACCAAAATTCTTTGACTTTTCCTTATTACTTTTAATCCTCAATAATTTGAGAATATTTCTTGTCTCCAATTATCATAATACTGGATGTGACATTTCTCTCCCCCTAAATAAATTTCGTCCTCGAAATTTAAAGCATACCTTAATGGAAAAGCTCTGGGTACTTTTCCTTCATCTCCCATCTCCTTCTTCTTCCGAGGAAAGACCCTTCCAAACCACCACTTTAACACCAAGGGAATCTGCTTGTTCCTCAGCTGCTTGGTCTTCTGATCAATGATTCGTTCCGGTCTAACCTCAAAAGATAGATTATCCCGAAGCGCAATGTCATCATAACTTATGACATGTGTGGGATCTGGATGGTACTTCTTCAGTTGGGAGACATGGAAAACATCATGAATCTGGCTTAACTTGGGGAAGAGCCAACTTGTAGGCCACTGGTCCAGCTTTAGATAAAATCTGGAATGGTCCAACATACTTCGGACTGAGCTTCTTAGTCTTTTTTAGCGATCGACCGACTCCCGTTGTTGGCGACACTTTGAGGAATACGTGATCACCAACGTCAAATTCTAACGGTCTCCTTCTTGTATTGCATAACTCTTCTGTCTGCTTTGAGCCGTTAGAAGCCTTTGCTGAATAGCCTTTATCTGTCGGAAGTCTGATCCACCATGTCGGGACCAAGAGAACTTCTTTCACTAAGCTCTGTCCAGCATAGGGGAGATCTTGCACTTCTCCCATAGAGTGCCTCGTAAGGTGCCATCCGAATACTCGAATGGAAACTGTTATTGTAGGCAAATTCAATTAATGGTAGAGACGTATCCCAATTACCGCCAAAATCCACACACAGGCACGTAACATATCCTCCAAGGTCTGAATGGTTCTTTCCGTCTGCCCATCCGTCTGAGGGTGGTAGGCTGTGCTGAATCTGAGAGTGGTGTCCATTTCTTTCTGTAAGGACCTCCAAAACTTAGAAGTAAATCTTGGGTCTCGGTCCGAAACAATACTACTTGGCACACCATGCAGCCTAACAATCTCCTTGATGTAAAGTCTCGCTAACTTCTCTGGAGAATCCTTTACATTCATGGCGAGACAATGTGCGGACTTAGTCAGACGGTCTACTATCACCCATATCGCATCATGTTTAGCCACTGTCATCGGTAACCCTACTATAAAGTCCATAGATATACTGTCCCATTTCCACTCAGGATATCCAGGGGTTGTAACTCTCCTGCAGGTTTCTGGTGTTCTACCTTCACCTTCTGGCAGGTAAGACACTTCGTCACATATTCCGTGATATCCTTCTTCATTCCAGGCCACCAGAAGAGTTCTTTAACATCATGGTACATCTTTGTCATTCCTGGATGAAGAGTATATTTGCTCTTATGGGCTTCGGCTAGTATTTCTTTTCTGAGGTCAGACACTTGGGGAACATAGGTTCTTCCTTTAAACTTCAGTATCCCTTCCTCAGAAATTTCAAAGTTCTTATCCTCACCTCTAGACAGCTTCTCCTTGAGAATTTTCGCTAGCCAGTCCTGTGACTGTGCTTCTCTGATTTGATCCTTGAGCAGGGCTGTAAACTGGTTCTACCTCTATTTCCTTCTACTAATTGCATCTGATATAGAGGACCCCAATCTCTGAAATCCTCTACCAACTTCTGCTCTCTGATCATCAGCGATGCTACCTGTACTGTCTTTCTGCTTAAGGCATCCGCGACTACATTTGCTTTGCCTGGATGGTACTTAATTTGAAAATCATAGTCTTTGAGTAAGTCCATCCACCTTCGTTGTCTCATATTCAACTCTTTCTGATCATGAAGGTACTTAAGGCTTTTGTGGTCACAAAACAATTCTACGGTTGCTCCATATAGATAGTGTCTCCATATCTTCAGTGCATAAACTATCGCCGCCAATTCCAGGTCGTGGGTCGGGTAATTCTCCTCGTGAGATTTCAACTGGCGTGAGGCATAGGCTACTACCCGCCCTTGCTGCATAAGTACACATCCCAGTCCCTGCTTGCTAGCATCTGTATAAACCACATACACATCAGTTGTGAAGGATCGGGAAGTGTAAGTATGGGAGTAGAAGTGAGCTTCCTCTTCAGCTCCTGAAAACTGGCCTCACTCTTCTCGTCCCACAAGAATGGCTGGTTCTTCCTGGTTAACTTGGTCAGCGGGAGAGCAATTCGAGAAAAGTCCTGGATGAATCTTCTGTAATACCCTGCTAGTCCGAGGAAACTTCTGATCTCGGTCACCGTCTTGGGTCTCTCCCAATTGAGTACTGCCTCAATCTTACTGGGGTCGACAGCCACTCCCTCTCGGGAAATTACATGGCCGAGAAATCAGACTTCCTGGAGCCAAAACTCACACTTACTAAGTTTAGCCACCAGCTGTTTCTCTTTCAGGGTATTTAGGACAATCCTCAAATGCTCCTCATGCTCTTCTGGAGATTTGGAGTACACTAAGATGTCATCAATAAATACGACCACAAATTGATCCAAGTAAGGACGAAAAATCCTATTCATGTAGTCCATGAATATCGCAGGTGCATTCGTCAATCCAAACGGCATCACTAAAAATTCATAGTGTCCATATCGGTTCTAAACGCAGTTTTTGGGACATCTTCAGACTTATCTTGAGTTGGTGGTAGCCAGATCTTAGGTCAATCTTAGAGAATACACTGGCTCCAACTAGCTGGTCTAACAGATCATCTATCCTGGGAAGCGGATACTTGTTCTTAACTGTGACTTTGTTCAACTCCCTGTAGTCTATACACAGCCTTAGACTACCATCTTTTTCTTGACAAACAACACTGGAGCACCCCATGGCGACACACTTGGCCTAATAAAACCTTTTTCAAGTAGCTCCTCTATCTGTTTTTTAAGTTCTGTCATTTCATTAGGAGCCATTCTATAAGGGGCCTTAGAAATTGGTCCTGCTCCAGGTACTATGTCAATTGTGAATTCTACCTCTCTGTCTGGGGGTAATCCTGTGATCTCTATCGGAAACACTTCCGGAAATTCCCTAACCACTGGGATTCCTCTTATCCCTTCCTCAACTTCTACTTGCACCGAGAAGAAAACGAGGAATCCTTGACAGCCTTTTCGTAAGCATTTGCCCGCTTGGGCCTCCGTAATGAAGTTTAATCTAACTTCTGGATTCAACTCTAAATCCCTCGTGGGTAAGATTAGGGTTTTGTTCTTACAATCCATTAGGATATTGTGGGATGACAACCAATTGAGTCCAATCACCACATCCATCTCATGGAAAGGCATGCATATCAAATCTATAGCAGTGCAACAGTGCTCATAACAAACTATACAGTTCAGGCATACATCAGATGTAATTACCCTACTCTGCGTTGGGGTAGACACATATATATCATATGGCAATGTATTTATACTCAAGCCAAGTCTTTCCACACAGGCAGATGAAATAAAAGAATGACTAGCACCCGAATCAAACATTGCAATCACCGGAGAATTGTTAATCATGATCGTACCTTGGATCATCTCCGGAGACTTCCGGGCTTCTTCTCTTGTGATGGAAAACACTCGGCCCTGGGTGCGTGGTCTTGCCTGCTCAGTGTTCTGTGGGCACTCTCTTGAGAAATGTCCAGGTTTGCCACAAGTATAGCAAACATTCTGCCCAGCCATGCATGGGCTGTCACCGTGATTCTTGCCACACTTAGGACACTCCTTGCCCTTCG
This sequence comes from Neltuma alba, assembly GCF_004799145.2. Taxonomy (NCBI): domain Eukaryota; kingdom Viridiplantae; phylum Streptophyta; class Magnoliopsida; order Fabales; family Fabaceae; genus Neltuma; species Neltuma alba. Next base: position 71,780 of record NW_021636880.1, on the reverse strand, counting down.
GTGCTTTACCGCCTTTCTTGTTCTTGCGGTTATTCCAGGGTTGCTTCCTCTTCTTATTCACATTGGATGAGGTAGCACCTTGACCTCCTTGACCTCCCTTCTCTGCTCGTGGAGTTGTCTTGACCATCAGATGATGGTTGAAGCTGCTTTCCTGTGATTCGGCAAGCTTCCACTGCTTTATTGAACTGCTCAAATTGTCTGGGAGCAATCATCTCCCTCAATGATGGCCTCAGTCCTCGAACCATCTTCTCCGTCGTCCACCTCTCATCATCTCTATATCGGAGATAGCTTGAATAATGAGAGAGACGGATGAACTTAGCCAAGTACTCATCGAAAGGCTCGTCATCCTTTTGCTTCAAAGTCAGAAACTCTGCTTCTCTTTCGTCGCGGACAGATCTCGGAAAGTACTTCTCATAAAACTGCTCCAGAAACACTTCCCAAGTCACTGTCATGTTTCGAGCATCGAGAAGAATCTCAGTATTCTTCCACCAGCGATCCGCATCTTTCTCTAGCTTATATATCGCCATCTGGGCTTTTCGCTCTGATGAGCAGTCCATCACCTTGAAGATCTTTTCTAGGCGATTAATCCACTCTTCCGCCGCTTGAACATCGAATGTTCCATCAAATGACGGCGGGTTGTGCTTACAGAATCGGGTCATCCACTGTTGAATGCTATCGGGTTCTGCTGCTGGCATTACCGGTCTTGGCAATTGTTCTGATGCTGGTGCTGCAGAGACCTCTTCCTCTGGTTGCCTCCTCTCGAGGTTTGCTAATGCTGCTGCTACTGCTGCTGCTAGCTCCCTTTCTTGTTCCTGACGAGCTTGAGCTGCTCTCATGTCCTCGATGGTCTTCTGTTGTTGCTCGAGGCGTTCCAGAATTAATTGTAATGGATCAGGAGGGACCCTTGCATCTTGCACTAGGGGTCTCTCTGGTGAAGGGTTTCGTCGGGTTCTAGCCATTGCTTAACTTAACCGAATAGCATAACAAGGAACAAGAAAAATAAATATCATGCTTGGATTTCATTATCAAAATAGGCATACAGCAATCAGCACTTAAACATCAACCAGCTAGAATACAATCAACATACAGCAGCCAAGCATTGACCAGTCAAAGTGCAATCAACATATCTATCGACCAAGCATTATCAGCCTAACCTACTCGGGTTAGCTGTACCAAAATATATCCTACGTTAGTGATAGGATAGTCCTAGCGTCTACAGAAAGTGAACAATAACAAAGCCCTCAAGGCTTCGAATCCAGTCCTCCACATCATCTCCCAGCAAGTAGTTCAGGCGAGTGATCTCATGGTTCCAGAAAGGGGTATTAGGTAGGACCTCTACCATCTCACTCAGCCAGTCATAAGGATCCAGGTAAGGGTTGCCTGGTCCATGTGCCTGATACAGCTCTCTCACACCTTGGAGGTAATCCAGGTGTACTCTCAGGTCTGCATCAACATCCCTCCTGATGTGACGCCCTATGAACCTCAGCCGGTCACTCAGCTGACCCACACTACGGATCTCATGACTAGGCTGAACTGGTGCAGGTACAATTGGTACTGCAGGTACTACAGGTATTACCGGGGCTGGGGGTACAACTGGTACAGTACTAGGTCCAGGGATATTACATTGGTACATAGCAGGAGGAACAGGCTGCTTAAGAGACTGAACATAAAGATCTAAATCTAATGGCTCTTGGTACATTCCAGTTACAGGGTTGACCAAGTCTCCGGGTCCGGGGAGATACAGCAACTGTTCTGCAGTGATTCCTAGCAGCTCTGGATAGTGCTCAACACAGTCATTGGAGCACACTGATGAATGGCCAGGGCTGGCATCTCCCATTACCCATTCCTCTGGGTCTTCATCTTTGGTGAGATCAATTACTATTGGATCCCAAGTGTTGACTGACGGCTCAGATTTTGTATCCCATTCCATGGTAATCCCCATCTTGGTTCCTGAAAATAGGTGTTAGTTCTCTACATCTAAGGGATACTTAAGCAGAGCGTTCTATCTTATGCCAGAACCTCCGCTCTGATACCAAAAATGTCACACCTTACTATAATATTGACTTAGGTTCCTTTTCAAAATCATTTTTGACCACATTGGATGGTCTTGGGCTCACTTTTTACCATAAAAACGCTAATTTTCGGATTTTCACTGTTCATCGGGTAAAAATCCAGTTTTTCTGGCCCAACTTCAAAAATTCATAACTTATTCTACAAAAATCCAATTGGGGTGATTCAAAATTCTACTTAAAGCTCTTTAAGTCCTCTTTCAAGGAAAAATAATCTCATTGTCCAATTCTTTATGAGAAAGCGTCAGGTTTTTAAGAAAACAACACTGTCCATTTGCCAAAAACCCTGATGTCCAGATTCTGACCATTAACTTTGAAAAATCATTATAAATTGTATACTGGGCCATTTTTAACGTATTAGCTATCAATTTGAAGCTCAGGATGTCATCTTTCATCATGCCAAATTTCACGATTTAACGCGTTTGGGAACATAATCAAAAAGTCACGTGAACCGGTCAGGGTCAGTGTGCTTCCAGCACTGTTAGTTTAATATTTACATAACCAAAATAAGCTCACGAATTTTGTGGCTAAACTCCACAATTCAACCTTCAATCTGCAGCTTCCCTTTTGAAGATTCAGGCCCTAAAATGTTACATGATTCTTGGGGGATGAGATTTTTGGAAATCCCAGTAGTAAATTAACCAACTATATCACAAGCAAGCATCATTATTATGCATGATCACATTAGCTACTATGGATGAACTAACATGCTTATCATTTGGCAAACTCAATCATGCAAAGGCCAAAGCAAGATACTATAAAGAGCAGCCACATAACAATCAAGAGAGCTCAATCACAATAATAGCAATTAACCATACAATAATCAACAATGCTAGTTAGTGGTAGTAGCTAGGTTTAACTTACTACCTTGCTTCAAAAGTCTTAGCCTTTCTTCCTTCTCCTCTTTCCCTTGGCAAATATCAAACCCTAACCATGTGATTCAACAAAAATGGCAGCAAGAATCATTATCCAACCATGAAAAAGCAAGAACATACATCAAAATGATTCTTGAACCATAAAGTTCCCTCCTTTGTTCACTAGTTTTAGATTTGGTTCTCTTTAACCCTAAAAATCACTCCTTGACTTGTTCCTACATGGATTTTCATGTAGATTCCAAAAATAGGCTTAGATTTGTGAAAATAAAACTGATTCTTCCAGCCACAAACCGACCAAACCACTAGAGGTTTTGACCCAAAATTTTCAGCTTTGCTTTTAGGCTTCCAACACTTGTTTCTTTTAGTCTACCCTACACCATTCCTCATTTTAAGCATCATGGAAGCCTTAAAACAATGAAAAGCTCATCCTAGGGTCCAGTTCTTCACTTGGCCGAAAATAACTCTCACAACAACAACCATGAAAAATGCTTTAAAATCACTTAAACTCACTTGCCAACACTAGGATCTAGCTTGTGTTGTTGTGTCTTAGCAAGTGTTATGATCAAAACTTCTTTCCCCTTTTTATTAATCAGTTTGGTCCACATTAAGAGAGGGAAGAGACAGATTTTAAACCATAAAAATGAAAGAAACCAAAGCAAGAACACTTCTAGGACCAAGATCTAACCTTGAAACCTTGCTAGGATGATCAAAAGTGCTCTCTTTCTCCTTGTTTCCTCTCAAACTCTCTCTTTTTCTCTCTATTTTTCCCTTGCACGAAATGAACATCTGAAAATGGGGAGAGAAGAGCTTGATTAAGGCTTCAAAATATCCCAACCACCTTCTTTAATGATAGTCCAAGTGTCATTACCCTACTAAGTCTTGATTCCTCTCTCTTAATTAACATAATTCCAAATGAAATTATTTACTAAAGTCAAAATCCTCTCCATTCATGGAATGACACTTGGCTAATTCAAATCTTCTCCTTCAAGAGCTTGACACATGGCTCAATAGGATCCCTTGGATTTGCAAGACACCAATCTTGCTTTATCGGTATACTTTAGGCTCTGAGTTTAACTTCTTTTTTATAATTACAGTAACTTAGTCTCTGTAATTATTTTCTATCAGATCCTTAATTTATTCTCCTCATTATTGTCTTCCCAAATTGTCCTCTTTGTCTCAAAATTAATTTCCTAATATTTAAATAAAAAGGAAAATTAATTTCCTTCTCTTTAGGGATTTTTCCACTTTTCACATTTATTTGGAAAAATCTTGGACACTTGAGGGTTTCCATTTAATTCCATAATTCCTTATAATTCCTTGGGATCTCATAGGAATTTTCTTGGAATTTTATTCCTCTTAAAATATTTATTTGGAATTTTCCAAATAAAATCCCTCAATTAGCCTAAATCACCCTTAAATTCTCTTATAATTTCTCTAAGGGTAATTTGGTCATAAAACCAACTTTATAATTTCATATAACTCTCAAAGGATATTATCCCTATTTTTCCTTAATTTTCCATGGCTCGAAAATATTTTTCCTTATTTACATTTGACCAATTTTCTTTAATTAGTCAATTTCCTATAATTGGCTTGGAAAATTACTGTAATTATTTTCCACCAAAATTCTTTGACTTTTCCTTATTACTTTTAATCCTCAATAATTTGAGAATATTTCTTGTCTCCAATTATCATAATACTGGATGTGACATCAGGCGAGTAATCCCTCTCAGGATTAGTTCGCTGCGGTGAAGATATGGGTTCACCGCGGTGAAAGGTCCCCATCTATATAGTCGCTGGAGGGTTTCAGTTGTGCAAAAATTAGAAAATCTGAAGGAGGAGAGAGGAGCTCTGCTAGGGTTTCGGTGTTGAGGCTTGGGAAAGACATTTCTAAGGATCCATTACCTCAAGTAAGTGATTTTAAACCCCTAATCTACTTTCTTTCTTGGAATTTCTGAGGATTTTCGGTGGAACCCTAGAATTTTCTAGGTTGTGATGGAATTGAGGTTTTTGACCAATTGTTTTGAATTTAATTGATTGCTTTGGTTAGTCTAAGTTTTTAATCGGTGAGTTTCCTTGGATTTGAAGAACTTTGAGTTTTTAGAGTTAGGGTTATGGAAATAGGAGGTTTGTGATTGAGGATGACAATGTAGAGGTTTATTATGAGTTTTTGTGATTTGGGTTATGTTTAAGGAGGGTTAAATTGGATGTTTTAATCGGTTTAGATTGTTGTTGGAACTTCAATTGTTCAAATGGATGTTTGGGTGTAGAATTCCTATAGTGGGTCCTTGAGGTTTGAACTCTAATTGATGCTTGGAAGGAGATTTGATATTTTAATGGACTTTTATGACTTTGGAGTGTTGTTTTGATGGTTATATCCTTTGAGTTGGGTAGAGTTTTGGTTGGAGCCAGGAATTTTGTGTCCCCAAATGTTGTGTTGGCCACATTATTAGTTTGAAAAGCTAATACATGGTGGTGTGTGTGTTTTTGTGTGCTTGTGTAGACCCGGTTTTGTGAGTCTTGTTGGTGCACGGGGCCACATTGTTGGTTTGTTGTTCCTTGCTCAGGCGAGAGGTAACCACTTTCCAATCCTTAGTACTTGCTTCTGTGGTATTGTGGAGTAGATTTATGTTTTGTGCTCTGAGTAACAATTATATTCAAATTGTATGTTGTATATGTAAAAAGGAAAACTGTCTTGTGGGGTTTCGATTGATGATGAATAATCTTGGAATTGTGAAAGATATGCCACTGAAAGAAGTTAATTATGAAATTTCAATTACTATTTGTTATTGGTTTGAGCATGATGCATGAATTGGGAATTGGTGAGAGTTTTTGATAGTTACTACCACATGGTAAGGCCTCCATTAATGCATGATGGTTGGCTCTTTTACGTCCCCCATAGTGAGGGATAGGCCTTTTGGCTCCCTACGACCCCAGAGTGAGGGATAGGCCTTTTATGGCTCCTTACGTCCCCCACAGTGAGGGATAGGCCGGGTTTGGCTCTTGAAAATCCCCCAAAGTGAGGGATATGGTTGATGAGATTGCATCATTGCACCTGCATGAATTGTTGTGGCTATCATTTATTATATTACTTGTGAAATGCCCCACTTGACACCTCACGAGCACCTATTTAGTAGTACCTTGAATTGAAAAGGTTGGTTACTGGGACATTTGTCTCATCCCGTGGTTTACAATGTTTTCAGGTGAAGGTGCTAGGCGTGTGCCTTCGGGAAGAGACGCAGAGGCTTGAGCTTGGTTAGCTTTAGGCCTCTAGCCTTTGTTTATGTATGACCAGTTGTATATTGCCACAGTAGGGTCTTTTGAAATATTTTGATTGCCCGGCTTTATGGTAAACTGGAGGAAGTGTATCTTCTCACTTTAATTGGCCGGAGGCCCTTTCTATTGTTTGTGGAACTTTGATCTGTTGTTGGAAACTATTTACATGAGCTGATGTAGATGTATTTTGTTACCTGGGCTGGAGGCTCGGAGGCCCAGTGGATGTGAACAAATGATTCTTAGTTGCATGCAACCGAGTTCGAGTTTGAACCGAGTTTAAATGTTAATTTCTAAAATTACGCAATCTATTTCTACTATGGTAGTTTGTTGTAAACCTCTTTCTTTTTCTACCCATAGTAGTGGTTTTTATGGCGAGATTATAATGTTATAAGGTTAAGGGTTTTACATTACACCTTACTATCATATCATCTTAGGGTTCAATTAAAACCATCTTAGACCACATTGGATGGTCTTGGCTCAATTCTATCTCAAAAATGCTAATTTTCGGATTTTCACTATTTATCAGGTAAAAATCCAGTTTTCTGGCCCAAATTCAAAAATTCATCACTTAATCTAGAAAAATTAAAATAGAGTGGTTCAAAATTCTATAAAATTCTCTTTCAATGCTCTTTCAGAGAAAAATAGTTTTATGAACCAATTCCATTGGAAAAAGCATCAGGTTTTTGTGAAAGTCACCTCTGTCTATTAGGCAAAAACCCTTTTTCCAGATCCTGCATCTTAATTTTGAAAAATCATTCAAACTCATGTAGTTGGCCATTTTTAACATGTTAGCTATCAAAATCAAGCTCAGAATGTGGTCTACAAACATGCCAAATTTTGTAATTAAAAGCATTTAGGAACTTAATCAAAACGTCACGTAAAGGTGGCGGTGTCAGAGAATTTATAGCACTGCCCAGCTTATATTACGTAACCCAAAAGTCCATGGATTTTTATGGTATGATACCATAATTTTAACCTTCAATCTACAGCTTGCCCTTGGATGTTTCAGATCCTAAAATGTTAGATTGCATTTGGGGAATGAGATTTCATTGAAATCCCAATAGCAAATTAACCAACTATATCATCAACAAGCATCATCATCATGCATAACTACATTAACCACTATTGGTGAACTAGCATGCTTATCATTTGAAAAACTCAATCATGCAAAGGCCAAAGTAAGAAAGTGCAAAGAGCAGCCACATCACAATCAAGAAAGTTCATCCACATAATAGCAACTAATCATGCAATAATCAATAATGCCAAGTTAATGTTAGTAGTTAGGTTCAACTTGCTACCTTGCTCCAAAAGCTTGAGTTTTCTTTGTTTCTCTTCTTCTCCTTCACAAATATCAAACCCTAGCATGGCAATCCATCAAAAAGGGCAGCAAGAGTCATTAACCAAACCAAGTAAAAGCAAGAACACCACTTAAACATAACTCTTGCTCTTTAAAGCTTCCACCTTTGTTCTTTCATTTATGACTTTTGTTTTCCATAAACCCTAAAACTGCTTCTTGACTTATTCCCACATGATTTTTTATGTAGATTCCAAATATGTGCTTAGATTTGAGAAAATAAAATTCCTCCTTTCAGTTCTCTCTTGACCAAACCAAAGGGGTCCTTTAACCAAAAATTACAACTTTGGTTTTTAATGCTCCCAACACTTGTTCTTTAGGTTTATCCAGCACCATTTTTCATTTTGAGCACAATGGAAGCATTAAAACATTGAAAAACACATCCTAAGATCTATTTACTACCTTGGTCAAAATGGTTCACATGATACACAACCAAGAAAACACTTCAAAAATCAACTCACAACCACTTGTAACTACTAGGATCTATCATGCTTTGAAGTGTTTTAGCAAGTGTGATCAACAAAACTTCTTTCCCTACATGATAAGCATTTCGTCCAACACCCAAAGAAGAGAGGAAACAAAAATTTTCAACCATACGAAGAAAGAAAGCAAGGCAAGGATCCATTTAGAACCAAGAACTAACCTTGAATCCTTGGTTATATGATCAAGTTGGTAGCTTTTCCCTTGATTTCCCTTTGAACTCCCTCTTTTCTCTCTTGGTTCCCTCTTGGACAAAATAACATCTGAATATTAGGGGAGATGAGCTTGTTTAATGAGCCAAAATATCCCAACCACCATCATAAATGAAATTTCAAGTGTCATTATCCTCTTTAATCTTACTTTCTCTTTCATAATTAACTAAATCCAAATGAAATTAATTACCAAAAGTCAAAATCCTCTCCATTTGAGGAATGACAGTTGGCAAGTATAACATCCTGATTTTTAGGCCTAGAAGTACTAGAATTAGCCTAAAATGGACAGACTACCAGACCCCTTATGGCAAGAGTCCTAGAGGTTTTTCTGGAAGGACAGAGGGATTCCTAGGGACTTAATCGCAAAAGAAAAGTTTTTGGAACTAAGGGAAGAGAAAGTTAGAGACTTGAATGAAGTCTCAAGGCCTAAGAATAAGAAGTTGAGATAAGTATAGACTAAAGGTTATGTTGGAGGCCTCAATGAGGTAAATTATGCGGTAAAGTCGAACCAGGGGCAAAATCATAATTTTGTAAAGTTTCAGGCCGGTAAGGGCAAAAGTGAAAATTATGCCCAAAAATTCCAGAAAAATCCCAGAAAATGAGAAATGGCATGTTAAGGCCTGTATATAAAGGAAAATAACAAAAATGCCCTTGGATTGACTTTAAATGAATTTTTAATATTATGGCTCGTCTTGAGGTATAAAGCTAGACTTAATTATTTGAGCTATGAGGAGGCCTCATAAATGTAAGTAAAAATAGGGATTCAGGAGTTAAGAGACTATAGAAAATCATAAAATTAGTCTCGTCCCCAAAAGGCTAGCGGAATGGTTTTAAGAATACTTAAAAGCCAGTTTTGCCGAAAAAGGGCATTTTAAAGAATGATTTTTAAGTGGGCCTATGGGTTGAGTTATGACTTGAGAAAATTTACAGATTTTCTCTAGAATATGAGGAATTTTATGATATTTTTAGATAAATTTTTGGAGTTCAGGATTGGATAAAATGTTTCAGTCAAATGTTAAATAATTAATGTCCCTTAATTAGGAGACAAAGTTAGAAAATATCTCAGATATTTTGAGGAGGACAAGTTCAATTTGAATTCTCTTCTTCTTTCCCATGTGCTTCATTTATGAGGGTGATGAGTCATCATATGAGTCACCAGAAGATATTTTTTGGGCAGTAGAGAAATTAGAATGCAATACGGGTAAGTGTTAGACAGTTCCCTATCTACCCGGTAGAGCAAAATTTCTACTGTGTGACTCAATAAGGTTGGCTAATCGGTCCATGGTGTTGACTATTTTTCCCTCTGCTCCTCTAAGGTGGCACCATATATGTACTTAATTAAGATGAGAAAATGGTGTCAGAACATGTCCTAGTGGTACAGGGTAAGTCAAGACCCGAAAAGTATCCGATATGGTGCAAGATTGGCTTAATAGGTGGAGAAATAATTAAGAAAATATTTTTGCACGAATTTTTCATTTATTTTCTCCCTATTTTAATGCCATAAATGATGAAAGGACATGAAAGTGACAAGTGTACAGTTAGATGGGAAGAAGAAAATATTACGTGTACGGCTAGAAGTAAAACACATGTACAGTCAGATGCAAGACACATGTGCGGTTGGATTAAAGACATGTGGCTATATGATGTAAGCATGATGTCATCAAGATGACATAAGCTCTAATGACTCATCATCCAAGTGTCAACACATTAAGCCACATAGCCTAAGATTTGTACATGTGGCAAGAGGTAAAAATTAGAGGGCTAAGATTTAGTCTTGTGCAAGAAGGGCGTGTGTGGAATTATAGAAAGTATGAAGCCTATAAATACCCCTCCTTGGAAGAGCATTTGGCACCCATTTGTAGAAGGGAAACTCTGCCAAAATTTAGAGAGAAAAACGTAGGGGTGAAGGCCAAGAAGAAGGAACAAGATTCAAGCTTCAAGATCAAGGTATGTGATGGTTGTAGCATCTGATTTGATGCCTATTTCAAATAAGTTACTCTTTGTATTTGATTCTGAAATTTGGTATGATTAAAGTACACTCTGTGAGCTTTAAATCCATAGATAGAAAACTTCATTTGGATATGTGTACGATTTATGGTGATTTTTCAAAGCTAGGGTTTGAAATCTAGAAACAATGTTTAACCTTTGGAAGAGTGTCAAATTCCGTACAAATCTGGTACTGTTCAGAATATAATTGGTTCCTAAAACTATTTTTCTTCTAAAGTTACCTTAAGGAGCTTTTACTGAGACTTAGAACCACTCAGTTTTGATTTTTTCAGAATTAATTATGAATTTTCAAAGTTGAGCAAAAATTCTGGAATTTCTGCGTGAATAGTACCCGCGAAGTAAAATTTTCAGGTTTGATCTTCTTGAATCTAAGGCCATCTAAAGTGGTCCTAATTGACAAGAAATGGATATTAAGGATGGGAAATGATGAGATTTATGTTAGAAAAGCTAGAAAGAAAATCTTAAAACTAAGAGAAAGTGTTGAGGTTCAAGAGAGCTAGTCTTAAACTTTATGTAATCTAGTGGTCCTAATAGATTGTATGATCATTATGATTATATTTAGGACCTTGGAACATCCAAGAGGATGTTTGGTGATGTTAACCGAATGCCCCCATGGTTGGAAAGTCAAGGGAGTCAAAGGAAAAATAAGAGGAAAGCTTGAGGTGGAAGGTAGTGAACTTACCTATATTGTGTGCTTAATATGTATGCTTGCATGATGTGGTTGTGTTGCCATGACGTGACTAAGTGAAGAGAGCCTTTCTATCATTCGCTTTGGGGTTCTCACTCAAAAATAAATCCAAGCTATGCAGTATAATGCAAACTCGTGTCGTTTCATGCTTGGGAGCCTTAATTAATTACCTAAGTTAGACTAAATGCCATGCAAAGTAATGAAAAGGGGTTTTTGGGTTTTTAACATTTAAATGAATGGTGCATAAACTGAATGCAATGAAAGCAAATCTAAGATACTATGTTTTTGGAGTTTTTAAGATAATAATGATGTAATGGAAATGATTGATAGGAAATCTCTTGAAAATGGTTTTGATGGCAATCATAGTTCACTTAAATATTGGGAGTTTCAAAATCCATTAGGTTTTCTTAATAAAAACCTCATTAACTCAATCAGTCCAAAGCTTTCATTAATGAACTCATTAATGAAAACTTTGTTTGGCTTCCCTAATGTGTAAATTTGGAATGATCATGCAATTGGCTCAATGTAACACACAATCAACTCAGTACCGAAACATAACCATGCAAGATAGGAGAGAATCATGAGAGTTACAATAAGCATATATGTGACCACATATATTTAAGCACAATGTTCAACATCAATCAATCCAAATTACAAAAGTTAATCACTAACCAATGATTACAGAATTAATCAAAGTGTCTAAATAAGACTTTACAACTCCTATACCTAGGAAATTATAAACACATAGCTAGAAACTAAAGATTAAAACTAAAACTCCCCTTTGAAGCTTGGGAACTCATGCTACTCCACCATCTTCAAGAGTTGGAAAAGCTTAGCTCATCATAGCCTTGGAATCAGCTCCAACCAGAGGTAGATCTTCAGCCATAATAGTAAGGTGATGAAGGAAATGAAAATGGATGAAGAAGAAGTGCAGGAAAAATGGAAGGTGAAGGAGATGGAGATGGAGGATTAGGGTTCTGTGGGAAAGATGAGAAGAGATGATGATAGAAAACGTAAGTGGTGGCTCCCCCCTTATGTCTAACCTCACCCATACCCAAAATAGGGTTTCTAACCCGAAAATTGCGTGTATGGGTCGGTTCCTGGGGGTGGGTAGGTTAGAATTTCCCGAAATGGTTGGGTCTGAAATTTGCTGATACGAGGGGTTTGCCGTGGCGAACAATGGCAGAGAGCTTTGCTTCTTGACGGACGATGTTTTCTGCGGCGAAATAAGACGTGTGCTGCGGGGAACTATGACAGAGGCTCCTCTATGCATCTTGTGCCTTAAGTTCTTCAATTCTGGCCCCAATCTCTAGTGTCCTACAATAAAAAGCAACAAATTGAAGTATCAATTGTCCTAGAAATCAATTGAACACAATTAATAACCAATTATGACAATTTTATCCTCAAAAAGACACTAACTTAAAGTAAGGACTCTTAATCTAAATTAAGCACAATTATCATTAAAAAGGGCCAGAACATATCACAAAATCATGGATAATGTAATGAAAAGATAATAATAACTTGAGCTCAATCACTAAGCTATGATGAAATATTTGCAAAGTTATGTTTGCAAGTTTATGTTATGTTTTACCTTGGCAATATATTATGAAAGCATGAAATGCTTTAGCTTACTTTCCATGGCATTCATGTGTTAATGTTATAACATGTCATGCATGTGCATTATGTCTTGAATGCTTATGGGTAGTGTTTACTACTGAGATTCTCCCGAATCTCACCCCTCCCTAACCAACCATTTAGGTCAATCAAAGATGGGCAATAATGGCATGAGAAGCAAAAAGAAGTAAGCGGAGAATTATTCTTGTTAATGGATGAAACTGTTGATAAATATATAATTCTACTATTTTGTGAACTATGTTATGGATGCCAATGATGTCATGTATTTAATTATAATATTTATGGTATGAATGAAAGTGTATGAGCATGAACGGGAAAGAGTAAGGCCATGTTATGTATGCCAAAGAAATAAAAAGAATTAAAGAGATGTTAAGAGATAAAAAGTAGGTCCTAGAGCAGTGAGTTTGTAGCTCTAGTTTGACCTATCAAAGGAGTGAGTTAGGTCATAAGATTTGGCAAGCAAAGAGATCTGACTTTTCTCTTTAAAATGAGGGGTAGTTGGCCTGATTCCGATAACCGAGTAGAAAGTTATGCCTTTCCAAAGTTAGGCAAAAATACAATAAAATCCGAAAATGACCAAATGAATAGTAACTGTTTCAAAGGAAATTGAGCTCAAATTTCAAGGCAATCAGTTTAGAAACTATTTTTCCTCAAAATTTTATCCAAAGAGCTTTCTGTAGAACTTAGAATCACTCAATTTCTATTTTTCTACAATTAGTTATGAATTTTCAAAGTTTGTCACATTTTAAGGTGACAATGAATAGTAACCCGTAAATGAAAATTTTCAAACTTGATTTTCTTATCAATTTTAGCCTTCAAAAGTGATTCCAAATGCTTCTGCAAGGAATGTTAATTGATTTAAACATGAGGTGTTACAACAAGTTCAAATCCTCTCTATTAGGGGCTTGACACATGGCTAAATGTGAACCATTTGAATTGTAAGACTCTAGTCTTGCTTTACTGATGCACTTCGACTCCGGGTTTAACTTCGTTTCTATAATTACAGTATTTCAGTCTCTGTGATTATTTTCTCTCAGATCCCTAATTTATTCTTCTTATTTTTATCTTCCCAAATTTCCCTCTTTGTCTCAAAATTAATTTCCTAATAATTAAATAAAAAGGGAAACTAATTTCCTTCTCTTTAGGGTTTTTCCACTTTCCAAAGGTATTGGGAAAAATTTTGTATACTTGAGGGTCTCATTTAATTCCATAATCTCTTATAATTCCTTGGGATATCATAGAAATTTTCTTAGAATTTTATTCCCCTTAAAAATATTTATTTGGAATTTTTCAATTAAAATCCCTTAAATTAGCTTAAATCACTCTTAAATTCTATTGTAATTTCTCTAAGTGTAATTTGGTCATAAAACCAATTTTATGATCTCATATAATTCTCAAAGGATATTATCCTTATTTTTTCTTAATTTTTTAAGGCTTGAAAATATTATTGCATAATTATATTTGACCAATTTTCCTTAATTAGTCAAATTTTCATAATTGGCTTAGAAAATCATAATAATTATTTTCCACCAAAATTCTTCTAATTCTCCTTATCATTTTTGGCCCTTAATCATTTAGGAATATTTCTTATTCCTAGTTACCATAATAGTGGATGTGACAATTGGAAGCCTTAGAATCATCAAAATCACATCATAGGGTACAAATTCAGACCTGGCTGAATTGATCCTTAAGCGTCCATAACATGAAATCTTTCAATTATCAACCCAAAACTACTTGAAACAACCTTGAGCCATTGTGTTTTAACTAAATATAACATCAAAATCATCCTCCCCTAAACTTATATAAATTTGGCCAGAACCTCCCCTTAGGGGATTCCATATTTTTCAACTGTTAAACTCAAGAATACAAAGCAAGAAATAAGAGAGAACAACTTACTAACCTTGGATTGAAGTTTAGATGACCAAAGGTGGTGTCTTCCTTTTGATTATGCTTCAAGAATCAATTTCGCAAGAGTTTTCCCTCTTAATCTTATCTTGGCCAAAAATAGAGGGGGAAGAAGCTCTATTTATAGCCAAACTTTAGCCTTAAATAGACTAAAATGCCCTTGGGAGCTAATAGAAAGAGTAAGGGCAAACTTGGAAGTTCAAGTGGACTTTTACATCATCCTTACATCACCTTCTTGCATCATCCTTACATCATTCTTCTAGAAGGTACTAAGTGTCACAAATTTGATGGAGAAGAAGGGAGATTAAATCCTATCTAGGTGTCACAAATTTGATGGAGAAGAATTGAAGAAGGGAGATTAAATCCTATCTATTGGATCAAAACTTAGTCCTTAAGTTTCCTCTTAATTTACTTGGCTCATGTTTCTCTGGCTTTCTTGATGGCCTTTCGAAGCTCAAAAAATTCTTCTATCTACTCCATAAATTTCCTTTAGTTCTAGAGAATGTCTAATAATTTTCTCAAGCCATAACACTTTCTTTAAACCTTGCATAAAAATTATTTACTAAAATGTCTTTTTATCGACATAATCAGCTTTTTAACTTACTAAAGCCATTCCACTGGCCTTTTGGTTGTAGGACTAATTTTATAAATTGGTACAACCTTTCAACCATTTAACCTCATTTTTGCATACATTTTTTAGGCCTCTTGCTATTTTAAATAATTACCTCAAAAAGTGTACTTTTTACCAGCCATAACCTTATAAATTCCATTTAAGCTATCGCAGGGGTATTTTTGTCATTTCTCTTTACAAAAGAGTCTCAGAATATTATTTCCAATTTTTTAGGATTCTCTTGGAATTTTCTGTATACTTTTCATTTCTACCCCTGATGGCCGTAACTTTTTGAATCTACGATTTTACCCCTGCTTGGGCTCAACATCATAAAACCATCTCTTTGAGGCTTCTAACTTAACCTTTAGCCTGTATCTAGCCTCTTTTCCCTTCTTGAGCCCTTGAGACTTTACTGGAGCCTCTAGCTTCGATTATGTTTTAGGCCCTTAAAACTTTCACTTTGCAGTTTAGTCCCTAAAACTACTTTGACTTCCTTTCTTATCTTTGGGACTTCTGCTAGAAAGGGTTTAGTAGCCTATCCAATTCAGGCCATTTTTGGTACTTCTAGATCTAAAAGTCGGGATGTTATAGAAAGCATGAGGTCAAGCATTATAATTGGCTACAATGATGTATGGGAATAGTTAGTGCATTGATGGAATGATAATATGCATGAAAAGATTCAATTATGTATTATTAAAGCAACATAGGGGGATAGTTTATCCCTAAATAAGCCATGAGTTTGTGACGGAATAGAAGTGGAGCAAATGATTGAATCCGCTCATGAAATTTGATATCCTTAATGTACACATCCTGATCTTTAAAACAAGTGTTAGATCACTTCAAATGGATATGTGTGCTAAGAGTTATGACTGCTCAAAGTAAGGACAGAGAAACTAGAAAGTACAGTTTTTACCAAATGAACAATAAACTTCCTCGAATTAACTGTACTACTTGACAAGGGCCAAGTCTAGATCTATTTTTCCCTTATAGAGAATTAAAAGGGCTTTAACTGGAGACTTAGATCACCTCAATATGATTTTTCTATAATTAGTTATGAAATTTTAGAATTGGAGTAAAAATCTAGAATTTACCAGTGAATAGTAACTTGAAAATTAAATTTCAAAATTTCAATATACCGGCTTGTTTCGTGATCCGTTTAAACTGTAATGCTTCTAGACACATACTAAAGGGGATTTAAGGAAGGATGTTTCAACACCTTCTCCACATAATAAATTCGATTAGCTAGAACTCCAACTCATCAAATTTATCTCAGTGCTTAATATGAATCATGCACTACAAGAGGTGTTATCCACTCTTAATTAATAATGCTAGCACCCCAACTAGTTAATCAAGAAATTCAAAAATTTGAGTTCAAAGAATCAATATAAGAGAAGGTAATACCAATTTAATTAATCAATTAATGTGCAAAACACAAATCAAATCTTAGTCTTAGTGCAAATCAACTAAATTACGCCTCACCCATAACTACAAATCATAATCAACACCTTAGTATTACAAGCCGTGGTCAAGAATGAGTGAAACTAAGATGGTGGAAGAAAATCCCAACATACACTGAGGAATCAAAGTTAAGGAAGTCATGACAAAAATCGCGGCTCCAACTAGGTTAGCAACTTCAATAGCCATAGAAATTAATAGAGAGGAGTAGGATTGATGAATGGAAGTGAAATTGAGAAGATTAATTGGCAAAAATAGAATCACTAAGGTGAAAATGGTGTGGAGAAGTGATGGGAAGAATGAAGAGCGGGTGATCTAGATGAGGTAAGGACAAAATGGAGATGATTCTTGGAATTCATGTGTCTAGAATTTAAATTTGAGATTTTGCTCATTCACCACGGCACTTCTCACCATTCATCATGGCATCTTGATAAAATAATGTCATTTGAGTTAGTGGCACTGTACTTGTTCATGAGTGATTTGATCAGTTTACTACTACAAAATTAGGAATATTTGATGTTTAATATTCAACTATTAGAGAGATAAACTTCAAATAAGATAAGGCAAAGTTTTTAAAAGCAAATATGTGACAGTTAAATATAAAAACTGTCAAATATGGTTTTTATTATTTAAAAAATAGAAATATGGTTGATGGTTTTTTTAAACTAAGAATCGTGAAGTAAATAAGGAGTATTTAACTGTTTTTTATCAGCAACCTCAAATATAATTTTTAACTTGATATTTGTTATCTTGGCTTGTGGAAATTCCTTAGATCCTTAGCATGCTCTTGGTTCTCCTCTTCGTTTTCTTCCTCTTTCTCCTTCAGATACAAATTCTAAAACATTCTTCCTTAAATCTCCTATACTATATATCTAGAAGCATTACAATTTAAGCGGATCATACAATAAGCTTATGGATTGAAATTTTGAAATTTGATTCTCGGATTACTATTCATTGGTAAATTTCAGTTTTTTTAATCTAACTTTGAAACTTTATAACTAATTCTGGAAAAATCATATTGAGGTGATCTAAGTCTCCATTTAAAGCTCTTTCAATTCTCTACAAGAAAAAAAAATATAAACTTGGACTTTATACAGTTAATTCATGGAAATTTATTGTTTATTTGGTAAGAATTGTACTTTCCAGTTTCTCTGTCCTAACTCTGAACAGTCAAAACTCTTAGCAAACATATTCATTTTAAGTGATCTACCACTTGTTTTAAAGGTTAGAATGTGTACATCAACGGTACCAACTTTTTTAGGTAGATTTTATCATTTGCCTCACTTCCACTTTGTAACAAATTCATGCCTTATCTAGGGATAATTTATCCTCCTTACTTGCATTAATAATTTATATTCATTTATTACTTGTTTCATAATCATGCCCACATTGCATAAGTCATTCTCACATATGATATTGAGAGGCATGTTCAGATATATATTAATATGAGGGAGAAATATTACATTACAATACACAAACACATTTCTTCCATTTCTTCTCTTCTTTCTTTGATCTTCATCAATGCATTATTCTTTCATAAGCATAATACCTATTATGCTTAGTTAAGGGAGGATCAGATTTGGAAGAATCTCAGTAGCAAATATTACCCACATGTATCCATATGTATGCAAGACAAATACTAAGTGGATGACATGTTTGATCTCATACTTTCATGCTTATAAAATAACATACTTTCATGCTCAATGTTTCATTCACATATGGCCATGGAACATACAAGAAATAGAGCAATATTCAATCTTTAATATTCTAAATCACCATCAAGTAAAATCAACACTCAAGCATACATACCAAGCACATAATTAGGGCAAGTTCACTACCTTGTCCTTAAACTTCTTTTTATGTCCTCTTGCTCCCTTTGCTTCCAACCATTTATGTTGCTTGATCAACCTTTCCATTCATCTTCCTTGATGTCTCACGGCGCCACTTGAAAGAGAGCCTTTTCTTGTCGTTCGCTTAGAGGTTCTCGCTCAAAATTTATCCAAGCTATGCAGTAGTACAAACTCGGGTCGTTCTCTTTTGGGAGCCTAAATTAGATGTCTAAGTTAGATTAATGCTATGCAGAGTAATGAAAAAGGGGTTTTTGGTGTTTTTATCCATTAATGAAATGCTAAAACTAAATGCAATTAATTCAAATCTAAGTGACTATGTTTTTGGATTTTTCTAAGATAGTAGTAATGAAGTGAAGTTAATGATATGTAATCTCTTGAATATAGCTTTGAAGCAATCATAGTTCAAAATAAGTATGGGAGTAGAAATCACCAAGTTTTCTAAATGCAAACCTTAAAGAACTCTTTAAGTCTAGGATCTTAATCAATGGTACCCATTTCATAAGATCCTATTAAGCTCACTTAGTGTGTGTATTAAGATTAATTAATGCACTTGGTTAAATGCAAGCCCAGATCAACTCAACAATCACACATTACCATGCAAGACAGAGAGTATCAAAAGAGTTGCATAAAAACATACATGTAACCACATGTATTGAAGCTCAAATTCAACACTAATAATCCAATACACAAAACAATCATCCAGAATTGATTACAACCATAATCAAATAGTTCAGCCCAAATTTACAAATCCTAAGACCTAGAAATTCATAAACAAAGAACTAGAACTTATAGATGAAGCTAACTCCCCTTTGAAGCTTTGTGAACTCATGCTTCTTCCACCATATTCAAGAGTTGAGAAGCTTAGCTAGTCATAACTCTTGAATCAACTCCAACTAGGTATTGTTCTTCAGCCATGGCAGCAGCAGATGGGAGAAATGGAAATGGGATTAGGGTTTCTGAGGTGGAAATGAGAGAAGAGGATGGAAGATACGTAGATGGTGGCTGAATAATGGTCATCCCCCCTCATCATACCCAAAATAGGGTTTCTAACCCGAAACTTACGTGCATTGGTCGGTTTTTGGGGATGGGTAGGTCAAAATTTCCCGAAATGATCGGGTCTGAGATCTGCTGCTTCGAGAGGTTCGCCGCGGTGAAGAATAGGTTCGCCGCGGCGAAACATGGCAGAGACCTGTCTTCACGGATGGGTTTTCGCCGCGGCGAAGTGAGATGTTGGCCGCGACGAACTTAGGCGGAGGATCTTCTCTTGCTTCTTTTGCCTTGAGTTCTTTAATTCTGGCCCCAAATCTTTAGTGTCCTACAATAAAAAAGTAACAAAATGAAGTATCAATTGTCCTAGAAGTCAATTGAATCTAATTAACAACCAATTATGACAATTTAATCCTCAAAATGACACTAACTTAAAGTAAGAACCATAAATCTCAGTTAAGCACAAATTTCATTAAAAAGGACCAGAAAGGATGACAAAATCATGGATAATGATATGAAAAGAAACTAATAATTTGAGCTCAATCAATCAACCTTTCCATTCATCTTCCTTGATGTCTCATGGCCCTAAATATATAAGTACAATACCATTTACTCATTAGAGTCATGATCACAATCAACTTTAACATTTTGCTCTCTTTAAACCATATTGACTTCTAACTTTCGAGCTTGATTTCTAATCTTTCCAAAATCAATTCCACATGCTATTCCTCCATAATCCTACATGTAGGATTTGTTTCTAAGCTCAAAATAATAAAAAACAAACTCTTCCCCACTCAAACTAATACAGAGGAAACATAAGGTCTTAGGGCTCAAAATTCCATTTTTGATTCCAATGCTTCCCAAACTTATTTTCTCACATTCATCCCATATAATTTTTCATTCTAAACATATTAAAAGCATCAAAAATATCAAATCCAACCTTATCAAGAATCCTAGGTCTGGCCAAAATTCACACAAAGTTAAGGGAAGTTGGATTCATTCAATTTTCATCACAAAACCACTTGATTCTTATTCTCTTCTAGCTTTTAATCCTTAATTTAACTTCAGTCAATTCTTTGATGTACTAATCCAGATTTGGGAAGCATCTCATCATGGGTTTTATCCTCTCCAAACTTAGAAAGAAGTAGGAAAGCATAGACTACAACAAAAATCATGATCATACCTTATTTTAGAGCTTGGACTTGGATGGAACCACTTGTTCTTCCTCTTCTCCTTCTTTCCTCCATGGGTTCGGCCTCCTTCCTCTCCTTGCTCTTTTGGTTAAAACTCTCACACAAGGGAGAGAAAGAGATAGTTCTAATTATTTGCTTAGATCTTGGCCCTTGATTTTGCCTTAAATCACAAGGGCTGTGTAGCTCATGATCTAACCATCTATTTTAACTCCTTTCTAAGTGTACAAATCCCATGGCTGCATGCTTGATCTATTGCAACATGTACTTGATATTCCACCCTCCATTCCAAACCTTATCATTAAGTGTACAAATCTCTTGCCTTCTAACTTAATTACTTGCCATATGTGCTTCTAATATTTTCATGTGTTAATTATAAATAATATTTAATTCTTCTTCTAACTAAGAAATCATGTAATCCCTTCCATGTCCCTTTATCAATTTGACAATAAAATACAGAGGAAAAATAAAGGGAAATTTGTGCATAACCAAACTCTTAACTATTCCTCCACCTATCTTGCCATTTTACAACGTATCAGGTACATTTTTGGGTCATGACTCACCCGATACCACTAGGACATATCGTAGAACCCATTCCTTATCACAAATAAGTCCACATGGCAACATATGACGTGTATAAAAAGGGACTGATGCTCTTCCCTTTGTTCTTTCATTAAAACATTTAAAAATGTTTATTTCTGAGTAAACTTGACTAAATTCTTTTTATCGGTCAAAGACTTCGGGAATCCGTCACTAAGTACAAATGATATTTTTCATCATGGGAAATTTCTCTAATTTTTTTCAATTTAAAAGTCAACCCATAGATAGTTTATTTTGACTTTTCCTAAATAGTATATAAAAAGGCTTTAGATTCTATTAAATCCAACATCTTTGCTTTCTGTCACATCATGATAATTTTAACCCTGAGAATGAGAACAATAAAATAGAATAAGGGCTAGTTGGCATCGAGGGGACATAGATGACATAACTTTTGTACTAAGACCCGAGCAGTGTCTGGACTAATATTTTTAAAATATCAGATAAAGAAAGAATTAGTTGGAAGCAAGGATAGAAATTCTCAAAAATTCCTAATAAATCATGAAAAATAGAATTAATAGTCTAGAATAGTATTTAAGGCCCCAGAGGTGTTAACAAGGGGAAAATAATTTGATATAAATTTTTTTGTATTTACAGGAATTTTTGGCTACACTGAGTAATGGTAGCCAAAATCTAAAGGCCTCAATAATTTCATAAAAAATGGGATGAAATTATTTGGGAGATTATGATAATTTATAAGATTACTTCTAACCTTTGGAGGAAAAGAGGTTAGCTTTAATCACATCTAAAGCTAAATTTTTGTCGATAGAATATCGATTCTAAAAGAATTGGAATTTAAGGAAATATAGGATGAAAGAAATTCTGAGAAAAATCATGAAACTTCCATACATCAAAAAGAGATTATTGAGATACCCAAATGAATTTTTAGAGACACTGGATGGGATAGGATACAGGAAAAATTTGTCTGACCAAGCACCGATACTCAGGGGAAGGACAGGACACTTAGGGAAGTGGATTTTTCCCCAAATTTTTTCGGCCATTTTCAAGCCAATTTGGCCATGGAATATGGAAGAGAATTAAAGAAAATAAAATAGAAATAAAGCTTTGAGAAGTGTTAGAAGCAATCTCACCCAAGAGGGGGGTGAATTGGATGAGTTAAATAAAATTGCGAAATTAAATAACGAGACAATATCAGAAATAGAGAGTTAGAGTTAAGAGGGATTTCACCACAGAGGGGAAGACACAGGATTTATACTGGTTCGGTCTTAACCACTTGACCTACGTCCAGTCCTCAGAACATCTCTGAGTATTTCACTATCTTCCAAGATTGATCGGGCTCTTGGTGCCTCAGTATAGTAATTGAATCACTCAATCACTCCTCCTTACTCCCGTAAGGATACAAACCCACTCAAGAGTCCACACTCTTGAGTATCACTCAATAGTGATTAATAAAGGATATATATCAACTCTCTTATAGAGTGAAATTTAATGATGAACACTGATGCTCAGTAATGTTGAAGAAACAGAGTATTGAATGCTAGACTTAATAATCACATATGTTAGTTCCGGTATTCAATCCTCTCATTAATGCATCTTCGCGCCTTTTATAGTTGAGGTCGTTAAATAACCGTTAGACGGAAGAGCTTTTAGCCGTTGTGACTCCGTTTGCGTGTTTCGCCAGTTCCAATGGTTCCGCCATTAATGCGTCTGAGCTTCTGACACTGTAGGTTACAGGCTACGTAATCCCGTTGAAGAGCCGTTGTAATTTCTCTTAGTAATTTGCATATTTTAAACTTAAATAAGTAAGAGTCCTGCGGTGTAAGCTTTAGTCATGAACCAGGAGGAATGATTAATTGATAACTCAATGGTTCTAGATGAAATGAATTATCCGTAAAAAGAACAGAAAAACATTCTGGACATGGTTGATCGAAGTGGTGATCGATTACTGGTTGATCGATTAGGTTATCAAAAAACAGAGAGAAGTTTTTGATCAGTTGAAGAGTTTTATCGATCAGATGATGGAACAATGGTTTATCGATCAGGTGATCGATAAAGTGTAACAAGAAATCTTAGGTTAAAATGTAAATCAGAGTTCCTTTCAATATGCATCACTTGGTAAGGTAATCATGAAGATTATGCAAGCTAAAAATCAGTTTGGAAGTAAGTAGATAAGTGAGTAAGAGAGATGTTACAGATTGCTGAGATTAAACTGATAGAAGTCAATGATCGATTAGTTTATCGAGTAAAGGTTGATCGATCAATTTATCGATAATTCAAGTGTTACTGAATTGAAGCTTTAGTGCAAGTTTATCGAACACATTATCGATAGGGTTGTGATCGATAATGTTATCGATATGAGTTAAATGTAAAGCCTTTAGTGAAAAACAAGGATACCAAGAATTATCGAATAGGTGATCGATCAAGACATGTTCGATCAGATTATTGATAAACAGTGAAGCAAAGAATTTGTTCTAAAGTTGTTTATCGATCATGTTATCTGAAAAAATGTTATGCAGAAGAACTTAATTATCGATAAGGTTATCGATAATTTAGTTTTAGGAAAAACCAAGTAAAAGCAACTGGCACACAGATTATCGATCAGGTTATCGATAATTTGGTGATTGATAAAGTTATCGATCAATAGTCTATTACCTGCATTTTAGAAGGTTAGAGTTCAATGTTCGATCATATTATAGATAAAAAATGATCGATAATGTGATCGATAAACAATGATAAAAACAATAATCAAAACAGGTAGTGTCTTACCATTTATCGATGTCGTTATCGATAACTCTTTTATCGATTACTTGATCGATAAGATCAATTCAGATTCACTTCTTTTTATCTGTCACTTGTTCGATCATCTTGGATTATCGATCAATCTATCAATAATCGATAGTTACCTTATGACTTTTTCATTAGCTATAGTTGATCATTTTATCGATTAATGAATTATCGAACAGCTCATCAATTAAACTACTTATCATTAAACTGATTTATGCTGAACAGTTATTTGACAGCTTATCGATAATCATTTGATCGATCAACATACTTAGCCAATTTAATCTAACTTTGTTATCATCAAAACCATAATCCTAACAAAGTGATTAATCAAGAGGATTAAGGAGGTCAACCAAGGATTAAGCTAATTAATCTTGGATGATGTAACCTCATGACATAAGCACCATGATGTCACCCTCTTACATGGAAAGATCACAAGTCTCTTAACTTAAGATTTGTCCACATGTTATGGAGAGAAAAATAGAGGGTTGAGATTTAGCCACATAAACCTTGTAATTCTATTAAACTTCAACGGTTAAGAGTTAATGGGAGCACTATAAATACCCCTCTCTCCCTTCATAATTTGGCCAACATAGGGACTTTAGAGAGGGATTGTTGCTCTTGAATTCTAGCGGAAAGAAAGAAAGAAAGAAGAAAGAGAAAAATTAAGAGGTAATTATCCAAGCCTAAGTACTTAATCAAGATATGTTTAAGCTCTCCTTAAGAGCTTAATTACCTTGATTAATAAATGATTACGATTTAATCTTGATGAGGTTTAAGAACCTAGAGAATTATGTTGCCTTAATCACTATATGGTTTGATAAGCATGATTAGACATTGTATTAAAGATAAAGGGTTAAAGATTGATTAGAAATACATGATCTCCAAGACCCTAAACTCATATATACTATTTGGCCAAGGAAGAAAAATAGGTTAGGGTTTGATTCAAGTTGATTTGATGCTTCAAATGAGTTTAGAAGGTAAAATTATGTAAGATTAAGTTGAGAATATTTCTTTGGAAGCATTAAAAATTGAAAAATAAAAATTTGAACCTAAACTCTACCCTATTCAACCAGGATGGAAAACATAGGAAGGAAATGAGTTTTGATAAATCTAGGGTGAAATATGGAATCTACATGAAAAATTATATAGGAAAAGACCAAGGGATTCAATGAATTAAAATTAGAAACAATAACCTAAAAATCAAAGGAAAAAGGGGTTAAAGGTATATTGATAGTTGAATTAGACAATAGTAATGTCGGATGGCCTATTGTTTATCAATAGGCTTTGTATCAAAGGAGGAGGAGAAATAACATAGGAGGAACTTGAAGATAAGAGGCTAAGTTTATCAAGAGGTAGCAAGCATTTAGAATTTCTATGTTGACTTGCATTGTATATTGGCTATGTGTATGTTATGTTTTGCTGTGCCATGATGTGGTTGAAATAGTTATGTGATAATATGTTTAATTCCATGCATGAAATGCCTTGGTTGTATGCAATGTTTAGTTTGATGATTGAGAAAGCACGACATTACCTTTCCATGGCATGTTCATTTAGAAGAGGCATGAAACAGCTTGTGACATGTAGCATGTTATACTTTGCTTGTTGACATGTTAATTGTGATGCTTTGCTACTAAGATTTTCATGAAATCTTACACTCCTAGTGTTCAAACAAATCATCTAGGGTCTGATCCTTCAAGGGAGAAAGGAAAGGAGGTGCCTATGACATGAAGGGATGCCATATTTGGTGTTATTATATAGCTTCGAACCTTTCTCTTTAAATATGTGATGTTGTGTAATGTAACTTATATGAATGACCTTATGGGATATTTTGATGCATACGTATATTAAAACATACTATGATGCCTGATTGTATGAGTAACTGGTTGGTATGAAGAGCCATGGACTTAATATGTAAAGTTAGAATAATTACGGGATAAAAATAACCTTAAAATACTCAATCTTGGACTACACAAAATTCTAGTCAAATGATTGAGTTTGTCCACGAGATTTGGTATGCAATTAGATCTCAATTGTAGCTTTAAAATGAGTGATATTTTATCCAATTTGGATATCTACATCGAAAGTTATGCCTATCCAAAGTTAGGTAAAAACACTAAAAATTTTTAAAATGACCAAATGAATAGTAACTATTTGGTTTAAAACTGGGCTGAAATTCTAAGAGTGATAATCTAGTGACTATTTTTTCAAAGAAGAAAATCAAGAGAGATTCAAATACAACTTTGAACCACTACATTTTGATTTTTCTAGAATAAGTTATGATTTTTTAAAGTTTAACCTATTTTAGGGTTACAAGTAAATGGTAACCCAAGAAGGAAAAATTTGCAACTTGAATATTCTCAAGTTAATGACTTGAAAAGTGGTTCCATTAGCTTCTATTTGATGTATAAAAAAGTTTAAAAGTAAGATGTGACACTTTATGGGGATGAAATCATTTTTAAAACTTGTGATAATTCCTCAAGTATTTATTTTCCATTTTTCTCTCATTGTCTGAGGCCTCCTTATATTTTGAATAATTCAATTTCTCTAATATTCATAATTAGTCAGAATGCTAGGAATTTCAACAATTTTCTTCATGGGTATTTTCATTATTTTTAACCCTATGCAAGCATCAAAACCTTATTTCCCACTTTTGTAGATTTTTTCTAGAATTTTTGGGCATTGTTTCCATCACTGCCCTTTTCGCCCCAAAACTTTTTGAATTTATAATTAGGTCCTTGCTCCAGTTTAGTCTCAGGAATCATTTTACTGAGGTCCCTAGCACATCCTTTGGCCCTTAATCATCTCTAGTTCCCATACTCTAGCCTTCATGACTTCATCAAAGTCTATAACTAGCCTGTCCCGTGGTTCTAGCAAACTCTCACTTTACGATTTAGTCCCTGGGAATCTTCTCGTTGTTTTAGGGAACTTCTGAAACTCGTGCCAAAAGGAGTCTAATAGCTTGCCTATTTTAGGCTAATGCTAGTACTTCTAGGCCGAAAATCTGGGATATTACAACTTCTACCCCCTTCTTTTTCTTTTTCCATCCCTTCTTATCCACTACTACTCTGCAACTCCTTCTTCCTTATCCTCTACCAATGGCATTCTCTCTATCGTCATCTTTAAGTGAGAGTTCACCTTTTGAAAACTCCTAATTATCAAACCTCTGTTTTTTGCTTCAAATATAAAGTTTTGAGATCTAGATCTATTAGATACGGAGCAGGAGCTTTGCTTGGGATTTTGATCTACTGCCAAGAGTAACCCATTGATTTTGAACTCATCATAATACTTTTGCTTATAAGTTTATTTTGATCTAGCCTCAACAGGCTTGCTCTTTCTGTGCTTCTTGTAACTCATTATTTGGAATATCTTGAAAGAATATTTTGAGTGATTTTTAGAGAATTATCAATAGTATTTTGGATTATTTGAAAGAGATTTGACAAGAAATTAATTGTGAGCATGATTGGGGAGATTTTATTATAAATATCTTAGTTTTAAATAAATAAAAGTAATTAATGGTAATTTTGAGTCTTATTCCATTTTATCTTATTTGAGTTTCTCTTATTTCAATCTATTTTCTTTCATTTTATTTTCTATTTTTTTTCTAGCCTTGTAACACATGTTGGTGGTCAAATTTTGGAATCAATTTGAAGTAAAAAGAAAATCATGTGCTGCACATGAGAAAGGGTTATAGCAGAGTGAGAAAATGCACCGTTTGCACATTAAGAGAGAATGGTTGATTTGAAAGAATTATCATGATCTGCTAAAAGGAGGCACCGAACTAGTAGGGTGTGAGAGGAGGCTGTGTTTTCAACATTGTTTGGATAATCTTCTTCTTTACTTTTGGATTGACTGGTGTAGCGAAGGAGATAGAGAAGACTGTTTGTCTTCTTCTTCCTTGGTTTTATACGAGCTTAGTTGGGGACTGACATTGTTTGGAGGATCTTCTTCTTTGCTAGACCTGAGGATGGTTCTGGGGAGAGGATGATGTTGGTTCTTGTAGGAAGAAAAGCATCGTCAAGCTAGAACGAAGCTATCATTGCTAGAGATTTGAGTTCTTAGTCAGTTTACAATCATTCTGTTTCCATCATTCCATTATTCAAATTTTTCAATCCACTGTTAACATTCTTCTTCCATCCTATTATGTCATCTTGTTTCGAAATTACTGTTATTGAATTGGAATTGCCCAAGGTCATGTCTAGCTAATTCTATTTTGCAACTTAGAGGAACTATGAGCTTACAAGCAGATTGAGCTTTGTTTTTACTGAATTGAGTATGTGTAATGTTAAATTTTGCTTACTTAGTCTTGTTTTATTTGTCCATTTGATGACTGGCCACCATTAAGTGTGAATTTGAGAATTAATTTTTATCTTGATGAAGGGGATTTTAATTGAGTTCTTAGATTAAGTAATAAGGGATTGGATGATCATGTAATTTGTGACTAGGATAGAAATATACCTAATTGTCCTGTATAATTATTGATGAGTGAGACCGAATTATTTAGCCTCTTAGGTAATTGTGTGAGAGATTACATAATTAATTTAAGAGACGGTTATAAGTGGACTGACAGGCACTTGTAGTTAATTGAACTCTAGATTAACAAAATTGACATTAAAGCTAATCAGTTCAGTGAAATAAGGTTTAAGAAGCTAGTAAGGGATTAGTGACTCTAGGTTGGCCTTTTTAATATTTGCTCTAGTAATTTGAGAAAGCTTTTTTTTTTTTTTGGCTTTATGTTAATTTCTTTTCACTCAATTTCATTAAATCTTGCTTTTCTCAACTTAAATGAAAAAAAAAAAGAATCTTTATTGCCTAACCATTGTTAATTGAGTTCTCTGTGGGATCAACCCTGATTTGTCACTGTCTATTTTTATGACCCGTACACTTACGGTGCACCTTAATATTTGGCAACATCAAGTTTTTGGCACCATTGCTGGGGAACTCAAGGCAATTAGTGGTTAGAATTAGAAATCCTTTAGTAGTTTTTGATTGAGTGTTTTCTTTAATCATTTCTATTTTAGTTTCTTTTTGTTTTCTTTTATTTGGATAGATACTTTTGAGATTTATTTTGTTTTTTAGGTACTAATTATATGCCTGGCAAGTCTGATGGTTCAAAGACACTGTTGAAGACAAGAAGTCTCAAAGACATTTTGGCTGAACCATCTCCTGAAAATCAAAAGAAAGAAGGTGCTAAAGTTGTGGAAGAAGATATGGCTGAGGATGAGAATAATTGTTTGGGTGTTAATCTTTTTGGGAACGCAATCTAGAGGTTATCAATATGGGATCAAAGTGCTTGAATTTCAAGCAAAAAACTTTGAGATTAAGCAAGCAATGCTTAAGATGAGTGAAATGAATGGTCAATTTGAGCGAAATAGTAATGAGGATTCTAATTGGCACTTGATTTAGTTTTTAGATGTTTGTGACTTGTAACATAATGGAGTTCCTAAAGACGTCATTCGTCTAAGGCTTTTCCCTTATTCTTTGCAAGGGAAAGCTAAAGCATGGCTCAATAATTTGGAGGAAGGAAGTGTGAAGTCATAGGATGATTTGGAAGAGAAGTTCAAAGCAAGGTTCTTTCCACATAGCAAAATGGTTGATTCAAGGGTCAATCTCACAAACTTCTGCCAATAGTTTGGTGAGTACTTGCACAAAGCATGGGAAAGATTTAAGCTATTGGTTAAGCATTGCCTGGGACATAATCAAGAGAAATGAGTTTTACTTCAGATCTTTAGTAGCCATTTGACTTTTGAATCCAAATTTGAGATTAATGCCATCACTAATGGTGGAATTACAAAACAACCAACGAATCATGTTTGGGGTTGTTTAGATGATTTGATAGCTGATTATATTCAGAACAATAGTGACAGAAGATCAGTGAAGTTTGTAGAGAAAGTCACTGAAGGGACTTCTTCATAGTTGGTGGCAATGTTAAGTGCTACTAACAAGAGGCTTAATCACTTAGAAGCTCAAGTTAGGCACCTTAATGGTGGACCTATAGGATTTAATGCTTTATACACTTCTTGTGATTATTATTGGGGTGGTTAAACTATTGGTCAGTGCCTCATCTCTTCACAAGTAGAGTTAGTGAATTGTGCTGGAAGGTACCATGGGAACAACTAGAGCAATGCATATTCAAACACATACAATCCAGGGTGGCATAATAATTCAAATCTATCTTGGAAACATGGAGCAACACTTAATCAAGCCTCAACTTCTGGTGTAAAGCAAGTGATTCCTCCGGGTTTTCATCACTTAGAAAAGGAGTCTATTCCCATTCAAGAGTCTAAGCCTAATCTAGAGGCAATGATGAGTAAGCTCATGAGTTTGCAACTACAGAATACTCAAGATTAAGCCAACATTAATGCCAAACTAGATTCTTCTATCAAGAATCTCGAGGTGCAAGTAGGAAAAATTACAAATGCAGTGAATACATTGCAACAAAGAGGGTTGTCAAGTGATACTATTCCTAACCCTTATAGAGAAGAAATAAAGGAGTATAAAGCTACAACTCTTCGAAGCAGTAAGGAGTTACTTGAGATTCCACAACTATTAAAGAAGTCTTTAGATTCTTGTGTTCAAGTAACTCTTGAAGTCATTGTAGAGGATAATAAGGAGGCTATGAAAGAGGACAATGTCAAAGTTAATCAGAAAAAGGTTGGAAATGAATCTATAAGAAAGAGTGAAGCAAAGGAAAAAGGCAACTAATGGGCATCAAAATTGGGTGCCACCTTTACTATTTCCTCAAAGATTTCAAAAGAAGGCATTTAATGATCAATATAAGAAATTCTTGGAGATTTTCAAGTGATTATATATTAATATTCTATTCATTGAGGCTTTGGAACAAATGCCTAAATATGCTAAGTTTCTAAAGGAGATGTTGAGTAAGAAGAAGCATTTTATTGAGGTTACAATTGTAGCACTAACCAAAGAGATCACCAGTGTCATTAAGCCTAATGTTCCTTTCAAGTGTAAAGATCCTGGTTCCTTCACTATTACATATTTAATGGGTGACAAGTTTGAATGTCGTGCTATTTGTGATTTGGTGTCTTCTATGAATCTTATGCCTCTATCTGTTTTCAAGAAGCTTTAGCTAGGGGAATTTAATACTACCACTGTTACCCTCTAACTTGTTATTAGAAGTCTTTCTTATCCATATGGCATTATCAAGGATGTGTTGGTGAAAGTTGATACCTTTATCTATCCTGCTGATTTCATTGTGCTAGACATTGAAGAGGATAAAGAGATTCTACTGATTGTAGGTTGACATTCTAAAGTGGATAAAGAGCTTTAGTGGATGTAGAGAAAGGAGAAGTACTTCTACGGCTTGGTGATGAGCAAATTAAGTTCAATATGGATAAAGTAATGCAGGCTTCTAAAGAAAAGAAACAATGTATAAGGGTTACTATGATAGATAAGCTCAATCAAGTTGAATCTAATCCATCTGCTAGTATAGAGTCCTTTCAAGTGACTAGAGTTGAGAAAAAGACTATGGAGGATGCTTACTATGCACAAACTAAGAGCTCTTTGACTACATTTATATCATTTCTGGAGAGACATTGGCACTGCTTATCTCAGCCTCTTTAATTGCTGACATAGTCTTGTTGAAAACTATAAACGTAGTGCTTCTTGGGAGGTAACCCAAAGTTTTAGTAGTTAATTTTCTGTTTGATTTCTTTGATTAAGTTGTTTTGATGTTTGCTTTGATTTTGTAGGTCTTTAGTATCCCTTAATGATGTGATTCAGTTGAGCTACAAACATCAAGGGCAATTTAGAGAGTGCACATCACAAAGAAAAGAGGGAGTCTCCTTTCACTTTAACCTGATTAACTTGATTTATTATTGATTGTCGATTGCTAGGAAATGACTGCGGATTATAATTTGGATTTGCATGTGACTAATGTTTGACGTTGACTGCTGTTCTACTAGTTGCACTTGTCTGTTTTGCTTATTTTGAACTCTTGGAATTTGTGATTTTTCTGCACTTGGATATGGTTGAAACTGTCATGATTTTTAGTGGATTGCTGTCTTTCTTCTACTACTTTGATTTTGTTTTGTTCCCATCCTTTAAGGGAGTGGCAGTTTCATTTTTCTCCTCACTTCTTTATTTGGTTGATGTGCTTATACACATTAAGGACAATGTGTCATTTAAGTGTGGGGGGGAGGAAAAACCATTGATTTTTCACAAACTTGTCCTCAAGTTTTTGGTTTAGGGGCAAATATTTAAGAATTTCTTTATTTTTTGTGAATAGTTAAAAAAATTTTCAAGAAAATTTTGAACAAAAATTTTGTTTTCTTTCAAATGTTGGCTTTTGCTAGTGAATATTGCTTAAGCTGGTTTTGATTTAAACTTAAAAATATTGGGTTTGATGAGAATTGGTTTTATCTTCCAAGAATGTTAGTAAATTGGCAAAGAACTTGGTTTTGGTAAATAACTTTAGGAAGTCAAAAACCTGTGAGGATTTGAACCTAAATTTTAATTTCTTTCAGGAGAGAGTATATTTATTGTGATTTTATCTCAAGAACTTGTTTTGAATCTCTTTTGAGGCTTAAAATTCCTTTGGCTTGCACAAAGATGATTTAGGCATTCATTTTCATAGCCATTTTAGCCAAATGTCCATCCTAGTTATATTCATCCTTTGATTAACCCATTTGAGCTTAACCTTTTCTTTAAAGAAAATTGCATGGTTTAGGTAGCTCTTTGTTTAAGAAGATGGAATTTTTTTTTCTTTTTCAATTTCATCGTTTTAGTAAGTGCTATGTAAAACTTTTTAGAAAAAGAGTGAAGTAATTGAAAAAAAAAAATTGTCAATGCTTTGTGATTTTGTGTAAATAGGGAAAAAAAGAAATAGAGAAAAAAATACAGAAAAAGAAAAGATGTTATGAAAGAATGGTTGAAAAGAAGAGTTAAAAAAAGAAAAGAAAGAAAAGACTTGAAAAAAAAGGGTGTAGATAGGGAAAAAAAATCGAAAAGAAAAAAAAAGAAAAATGAAAAGAAAGAATAAAGGAAAAATATGATAGTTAAAACAAAACAGCAAAAGAAATCATTATAAAAAAAAAAAAGGTATGAAAACAGGGAAAAAAAACCATAGAGAGAAAGAGCATATGAGTTTGGCTTGTTGAAATTCCTTCATTTTTCTTGTTTTTATTGAAAAGCTTAGCACTTACTAAAGTTTTTCTCCATTTTTCATTTTCATTTCATTATCCTACCTTATTCATTACAACCCATGGGAAGCCCTTTTGGTTTGTGTGTGCAATTGGATAGTTTAGTGGAGATTGAGATGATAAACAAGCTTATGGTAGATGGGTTGTAATAAACAGAATTGAGTGAAAAACAAGCCTTTAATTGTAATGAGAGATGAGTGTAAACACTTGACTAGTAAGGAATTTCCTATTATGGTTTATCTTTACTAAGTCAATTGCCTTACTACTTATATTTTTGAAAGATGGAAAAGAGTTCGTTGGAAAATTGATTTTTGAGAGTTTGAATTGTTCCTAACTTGGTGATGTTTTCTCTTAAATTTCGTTTCTTTTGCTTTGCTTAAGATATTTTATAAATAAAGATCTTGAGGACAAGATTTAAGGCAAGTGTGGTGGAATTTGATAACTCATTATTTAAAATATCTTGAAAGAATATTTTGAGTGATTTTTAGAGAGTTATTAATAGTATTTTGGATTATTTGAAAGAGATTTAAAAAGAAACTAATTGTCAGCGGATTTTATTATAAATATCTTAGTTTTAAATAAATAAAAGTAATTAGTGGTAATTTTAAGTCTTATTCTATTTTATCTTAGGGAAAATCCTAATTAAATCTTGCTGAAATACTTAAATTTAAATTGAGGCCTACACTTTTAACAAATTCTTAATCTGGACATAAGATCTAATTAGGAATTGCTGAATATAGTTAAATAACTATAATGCCCCTTTTTAGTTAAAAATGAAAATTGATTATTTTATCCCTCTAAAGTAGTTCATCATATCTTATTATTAATATTTAGACAAAAAATATAAATAATTTTTTAGTGTTTGAAATTTTTTAATATAACTAAAATCTTCAAAATATTTTCATAAAACATTTCAAATTATAATATAAGTAATCTTTAAATAAATATTTTTTTCATTTAAAATTTTAAAATATTTTAATTATAATAAAAATTTAATATTAAATCGTAATCATTTACGTTTTTAGTTGGATCCAACATTGTTTAAATAAATAAAACTAACGTAAATTATAAAAACTGAAAATAAAAAAATTTATTTAAACTTTACTTATATTTATAATTTTACTTATATTTGTAATTTAACATGTTTTATTAAAATATTTTTAATAGTGTAAGTTATATATACAAATTTCAAACATTATAAAATTACTTATATGTTTTTTGGTCTAAAAAAATCATAAGAGATGAGGAATTACTTAGGAGAGGTATATTAATCAAATTTTTTTTTTTAATTGAAGAAGGGCATTCTGGTTATTTAACAACATTTAGAAATCCCTAATTAGGTCTCATGGTCTAATTAGGAATTTGCTAAAAGTGCATGACTAAATCTGAATTTAGGTATTTCGACTGGATTTAATTAGGATCCTCCCTTTATCTTATTTGAGTTTCTCTTATTTTAATCTATTTTCTTTCATTTATCTTTTTTTTTTTTTAGCCTTGTAACATAAGTTGGTGCTAAAATTTTGGAATCAATTTGAAGCAAAAAGAAAAACGTGTGCTGCACATGAGAAAAGGTTATGGCACAGTGAGAAAACGCACCGTGTGCGCATCAGGAGGGAAGGGTTGATTTGAAGGAATTCTCATGATCTGCTAAAGAGAGGCGCCGAACTAGTGGGATGTGAGAGGAGGCTGTGTTTTCGACACTGTTCGGATTGACTGGTGCAGCGGAGGAGATAGAGAAGACTGTTCGTCTTTTTCTTCCTTGGTTTTGTACGAGCTAGGCTGGGGACCGACACTGTTCGGAGGATCTTCTTCTTCGCTGGACCTGAGGAAAACACCGACTGGTTCTATGGAGAGGACGACGCTGGTTCTCGTAGGAAGAAAAGCATCGTCGAGCTGGAACGGAGCTACCGTTGCTGGAGATTTGAGTTCTTATTCAGTTTGCAATCATTCCGTTTCCATCATTCCATATTCAGATTTTTCATTCCACTGTTAACATTCTTCTTCCATCCCATTATGTCATCTTGTTTCGGAATTACTGTTACTGAATTGGAATTGCCCAAGGTCCATGTGTAGCTAATTTTGTTTTGCAACTTAGAGGAACTATGAACGTCTTGCTAGTTGAGCTTTGTTTTTACTGAATTGAGTATACTTAATGTTAAATTTTAGTTAAACTTAATCTTATTTTATTCGTTCATTTGATAACTGGTTACCATTAAGTGTGAATTTGAGAATTAATTTTTATGTTGATGAGGAAAATTTTAATTGAGTTCTTAGATTAAGTAATGAGGGATTAGATGATCATCTAATTTGTGATTAGGATAGAAATATACCTAATTATCCCATATAATTGTTGATGAGTGAGACTAAATTGTTTAGCCTCTTAGGTAATTGTGTGAGAGATGACATAATTAATTTAAGAGATGGTTATAAGTAGACTGACAAGCATTTGTAGCTGAAAGATAAATAACACAATAGATCGAAAACATACCGGGTCGGATCTCGGGTCGGGTTGGTCGGATCTTCTTACCTCACGCTTAAGCTAGACTATAAAAGTCTGAGCTTTTAAGTGCACAGCAGAGCACCTCTTTTGCAAGAAAGAAAATAAGAGAGAGAGAGAGAGATAGTAGGAAAGCTCTACTACTGGAGTGATTTGAACTGATGGGGGAAGCCTCTATTTATAGCTTTTGTCAGGGATATTTTGGGTAGCATAAAAATATCCACTGAGCCCATCAGATAAAATCCGAGATAAGATATAATATATTCTTATCTCATAATATCATGATATTTGAATTTAAATCCAGAATCAATCACAATTAATTCTAAATATATATACTTAATATATATTTAATCTACACAATATAAATTAATTAATTTAATATAAATTAATTAGATTTATATCGTAACCGATTGGATATGATTCAGGGTGTTTGACCAAGTCAAACATATCACAATATCGCTTGGATATTTGACTGATATATTCTCTTTATACTGAAGGGAATTGAAAGACGATGCGCAGCGGAAAACAACACAAAATTTTAAAACTTTCAATCCCTTGCCCGAATCTACCGATCGCGTTTAAGTCAGGTAGTAAGAAGTATTACCTTCGGTGTTCGGTTTCCGAGTGGCTTGGTGATTCCGCCGTTCAGGATGCCTCTGCTCGCCTCCTTTATCGTTCGAAGTCGACAACTCCGGTCGGCTTCCTCTACCGGTATCCACACGAGTAGCCCTCAACCTCGAACGACGTGCTAGCATCTATGTCCGTCTAGGGTTTTCAGAGAATCCGTCCACTCTTATCTCTCTTAGGCCGTCTCTTATCTGTTGGTACTCTAACACCTAAAACCCTAACTCCTCATATCAAATATATAGGATGCTATAGGTTTAATGAATAATATTTAATTTCGAAATTAACTCTAAATTAATTCCGAAATTAATACAATATCAAATATTGCCTAATCAGATAAGAGAACAATTAAATAAATATGGTTTAAATTAAATCCATCTCACAGATTTAATTCACTTATTTATTTAATAAAGAGATGACGGAATTAATTTATATATTTAATTTATCCTTATAAATTAAATCTAACAATTAATATCTCTTATATTTATATAATATATATATATATACGAATTTATATATATATATATATACACGTCCACCCTATATTATTCATTGAATCTGGACATATCTTAGATTCAATGAATCTGGACATCATAACTCGTGTTGGGCTATTTTGTGTGCGACCCTGTAGGCCCATATGAAGTTGGCAGTGGGCTATTAACTATAATGACTCACAAGTCGTAAGCGGTCTCTAGCAAGACATCACGACTACCCAAATCATATGAGGATCGTTGAACGATGTAACCTTTCATACAACCATATCACGTCCCTTTTGTCACACGACATTTTGGTCATGGATGAGGCATGGAGAACGTCATCCTCCTATTCATGACCGTTACTTTCTCGATCCCTGAGTAGTCTGAGTATAGAAACGGAACTACCTTTCCATTATAGTATGGCCATACATTTCTCAGACTCACTCATCGAGGGGCCCAGTAATGTTTCTCTACGAATGTGAGGGACAAATTCCATCTTGACCATTCACATTCCTCCGCATGAAAAAAAACACTAAGCCTGAACATAGTCTTTATGATCACTCGGTCAAAAGTGACTTTTGACTAGGTCAAAGCTAAGCGTTTCTCATGTAGGAATCCATGATGATCTCAGGTCAAAGGGCACAGTGACATGGTTTGTATATGAGAGAAGCTTATGACTTAACCCATGCAGCTCTCTCACAGCGGGTCAGTCCAACACCTTGTACTCTTACATGTGCCAATGACTTTAATTTATATCTCTATATATCTTTAAAGTCATACTGGTCTTATTTCATCTTTGCTCCCACATAGATGACCGACCAGGGACATTTAGGATAAACCATGAGTTATCTAAGGATAGTCATCACAGTAAACATGCAAATAATATGATAACGTAATTAATAAATTCATAAATGAACAATGTTCAAAACATAATGATTGGCCCCTAGGGCACAATTTCCAACATCATACCCGGTCAAATAATCCGGCCCATCAAGGGCGGATCCAAGCCCAAAAATCTAACATCTCCCACTCGCACTTGATGGGCTGCCCATCGTGCGATAGCTAAAACTTTCATTGCTTCATACTAGGTGTCTGCCGTGACCGCGTGGGCATGACGTCATCGATTCGGGCGCCTGTGCACTAGGAATCCTTTATTCAGGACCAGCACACAAGAACACCCTTGGTGTACCTGCAAATTATATGCTTGTTGCCTCGAATGCCCTAGTTTTATCCATACACTTTACTTGTGGCATATCTAATCCCTCTCGAGTTATTTTGTTTACTCAGATTGCCTTCTCATACGTATGGTATCCACACTTGCTTAGTTGTTCTGTTCAACCTGCAAGGGACATGTCACAGATACCAACGTAGATGTGTATTTCAGGATAAATCTTCCTTCTGACTGTTCATCATTTAGTTTTGACATAGTCGCTTTCTCAGTCTTGACCCGTTAGATCGCATCATTCTTGACCGTGGGGTTTAGGCTAGAGTAGCTGCCACTAAACCAAAACCTTGTGATGTTGTCTTAGTCTTAAGGGCATTATGAAAGTTTTATTTCCTTTCTGGGACTCACACCGTAATGGATCAGGGATCTTCCATCTA
This sequence comes from Neltuma alba, assembly GCF_004799145.2. Lineage (NCBI taxonomy): Eukaryota > Viridiplantae > Streptophyta > Magnoliopsida > Fabales > Fabaceae > Neltuma > Neltuma alba. Next base: position 33,491 of record NW_021636880.1, on the reverse strand, counting down.
CGTCCCTTGTTGCGGATTTGAGTGAGCTCATGCAGTATGAATTGCATGCAACGGTGCTCAATCCACCAAGTGGAGTATGTCGCTTTTGGTTTTAATAGCACCGTACAGACTTAAGTTCCAAATGCACTCCAACATTTGAACCAGGAGCTCTTTCATCACAACTATATATGATGTCTTACTAGTGAAGAGTTCCTTGTCTGGCTACAGATCTCATGGACGACACATTATCCATGATTCGGCCCAAACTTTTATGGGTCTTATCTCAGTCTAGCTGAGGTGACATTTGTGCAGTGATTCTTCTCTACCATCTCATGGTGATCATCTGCTGTCAAACCTTCTATATCCCATGAGAACATAGCGAGGCGGTTGCTTGTGTGAGTGAGCCAACCTTGTGACCTGTATGACATATTTGTATTGCATACCTTGTGCCTATGCATGTATAAATACACAAATATACAAGAAAAATTTCTTTGAACAGGATAAAATGCATTGAATTACTAAGTAAGAGGAAAAAGTTCAGTACAACATGCCTTATGCCTGCGTATTTGAACAAAAAAGGATCAAAAAGAAAAAGGAGTTCAATACATCATGCTCTACGCATGCCCAAGGCCTTTACATGCTTGACGAAAGGATCTCTAGCTATAGGCTTGGTTAGGGGATCTGCCAACATCTTATGAGTGGACAAATATTGAACTGTCACTTGTTTCTTAGTGATCATATCCCTTACAAAGTGATATTTTATGTCTATATGCTTAGTACGATTGTGGTATTTAGGGTCCTTTGCATAGGCTATTGCTGCTTCACTATCGCAGTGAATTAGAGTTGGTCCCTCACTCCCACCATGGATTCCTAATCGTACTAAGAATCTTTTGAGCCACACAGCTTCTTGGACAGCTGCAGAACAAGCTACATATTCTGCTTCCATGGATGAAAGAGACACACACGTTTGTTTCTTGCTGCTCCAGGAGATTGCTCCGTTATTCAGTAGGAAAGCATAGCCTGACGTCGAGTGTCGCTCGTCCAGGTCTCCTGCCCAATCAGCATCGGAATAACCCTCCGCACGAAGGCCATTTCCTTGATAGCATAGCTCATAGTCCATGGTTCCTTTTAGATATCTCATAATCCTCTTTACAGCTTCCCAGTGTTTGACTCCTAGATTGGATTGGAATCGACTCACAAGTCCGACTGCGAAGCATATGTCTGGCCTGGTACACAACATGGCGTATATTAGGCTGCCTACAGCACTTGAGTATGGGACTCTCTTCATGCGCTCTATATCGCATTGTTTTGTAGGGCGCATTTCCTCACTTAGGTTATGTCCCTTAACCACAGGGGTATCCATAGGCTTGCAGTCTCTCATATTGAAACGCTCAAGAATCTTTACTATGTATGCCTTTTGTGACAATGACAGCAATTTTCTAGAACGATCTCTTCTTATCTTAACACCTAAGATATATTCTGCTTCGCCCATGTCTTTCATCTCGAAGTTCAAGGATAACCACTCTTTGATCATCTTTATTAGTTTCAGATTGGTACCAGCTAGTAGTATGTCGTCGACATAGAGGGATAGAATGACAAAGTTGTCTCCAAACCGCTTGATATAAACGCAGTGATCTTCCTCGATCATTTCAAAGTCATAGGAGCTTATGGCTTTGTGGAACCTTAAGTACCACTGCCTAGATGATTGCTTGAGTCCATAAATGGATCTCAAGAGTTTACAAACCTTTTGTTCGTTCCCTTTCTATATGAAGCCCTCAGGCTGTTCCATATAGATTTCCTCATCTAGTTCTCCATTCAAGAAAGCGGTTTTTACATCCATCTGATGTAACTCTAAGTCTAAACTTGCTACTAAAGCCAGTATCAGTCGTATCGAGTTGAAACGTACAACAGGTGAGAAGGTGTCTGCGTAATCCACTCCTTCCCGTTGTGTATACCCTTTGGCAACTAACCTTGCTTTGGGTTTATCAATTGATCCATCAGCCTTACGTTTGTACTTGAGAACCCACTTGCTCCCAATTGCCTTTCGGCCAGGTGGTAGATCAACTAATTTCCATACTTGGTTGGATTCCATGGAATCCATTTCCTCTTGTAAGGCCTTCTGCCATTTTTCCTTAGCAGGTCCTGTTAGTGCTTCTTTAACACTTACGGGGTCTTCTTCATCGTGTTATGGACTAACGATGAAGGTTGCTCCTTCAATTGAGAAGCGTCTTTTAGGAGTTTTGTCTCTGTTACTTCTCCTAAGTAGGGTTGTTGTAGGACTTACTTCCTGTGACTGGGTTAAACCTTGTTGTGAAAATGGTTCAACCCTCCCACTCGGATCAGTAGACTGAGGAACACTTTGTTGTACCTCATTGCCATCATCCTCATAAAACGGCTTGTTCGATCAATACTCCCTCTGCTAGGATATTCGGTTTCTATGAATGTTGCGTCCCTTGACTCTATCTCAGTCACTGAGCCGTCATCATTTTCACCAATGAAGACATAGCCCTTAGAGTTCTCAGAGTATCTTATGAAGATACACTTTTTGCCCCTTGGTTCTAGCTTGTCATATTTATGGAAAAAATCATGAATATAGGCCGCTGACCCCCATGGTCTTAGGATGCTTAGATCGGTTTGCGGTTTGTCCATGATTCATAAGGGGTTGTAGTGACTGATTTAGAAGGCACTCGGTTAAGTATGAATGTGGCAGTTAAAAGAGCATCTCCCCAATATGAGGTTGGAAGCTCAGCTTGTGCCATCATTGATCTAACCATATCGAGGAGAGTTCTATTTCTCCTTTCAGCAACTCCGTTCTGTTGAGGAGTGCCAGGGATTGTTAGTTGCCTAACAATACCCCTTTCTTCACAGAGCTCCTTGAACTGATTAGAGAGGTATTCTCAGCCTCGGTCAGTTCTTAAGGCTTTGATTCTTGAACCTAGCTGATTTTCCACTAGATTGAGATATTTTCTAAAGCACTCTAATGCCTCAGATTTGTGGGAAATTAGGTAAGTATAGCCATATCGGGAAGAATCATCGATGAAGGTAATAAAATACCATGCTCCGTGACGTGCCCTAACACTCATTGGTCTGCAAATATCAGAGTGTACCAATTCAAGAGGATGGTTAGCCCTGGTTGCCTTTCCGAAAGGCTTCCTTGTGCTCTTGCCAGCAAGGCAATGTTCACACAGAGACATTTCCTTTTTGGACACGTTTCCTAGCAAACCCTCTTTTGCCAGTTTGGTCATGCGTTCTTGACCAATATGTCCTAATCTAGCGTGCCATATATCGTAATTGACATCGGAAGAAAGCGCATAGCAAGAACTAGAAAAATTATCATTGAAATTTTCTAAAACAAAGAAACCATCCGAAACATAACCAAAACTAAAAAATTGGTCCCATACGAAATGTCTACTGTGAAATCATGAAAAAAGACATTAAAACGAAATTTAACTAAGGAAATGACAGACACAAGATTTCGTCGGATTTCCGGAGCGTAGAGGACATTTTGCAGGACTAGGGTCCTTCCTCCATGCAGGGTCAGCTCACAAGTACCGATCCCTTTGACTTCTACTCTCGCGTTATTCCCAACATAAAGCCATCTGCTTCTTGCTGGTAACCGACGAAATTCTGTGAAGTTCCCACGATCCTTGCTCACGTGGTCTGTGGCCCCTGAGTCTATAACCCAAACAGGATTAGTTTCAGCAATAAACGCAGTGCTAGAAACATAAGAGAAATGTATTGAATCTGAATCCAATACCTTTTTCTGCTCAGGGCAGTCCTTGGCATAATGTCCCTTTTGTTGGCAAGCATAGCATTTGATGGTTGCTATGTTCCGCTTCTTTGCAGGTTTCTTGTCTTTCTTGAAGGAACTCTTTCCCTTCTTTACTTTAGGGCCGCCTTTCTTATTTTGAGAGCCTTTGCTTCTCTTGGACTGGTTTTGGGAGGTTGCCCCTCTCTTTCCTTCAGTTAAATATGCCTTACTAACAGGCTTCACAGTTTCCATCCGATCATCCTCCAGTTGGAGGTGGCGAGCTACATCAGCAAAGGTTTTTATACTCTCATTATGAGTAATGGTGTGCTTCATGGTATCCCAACTTGCTGGGAGAGATCTCATGACAGCTTGAATCTGTTGCTCATCAGATAAGGCGCCTCCGGCTTCCTTAAGCTCCCTGATTAAGTTCTGCATTGCCCTTAGGTGATGCCTTATGGGAGTGTTAGGACCCAGCTTGAAATTATCAAGTTTGACGGTGAGTCTCCTAAGCCTCGCAGCAGAGGTACCGTCAAATTCGGATTTCAGTGCTGCCCACATGGCAGAGGCTGAAGGGTGTGTTTCGAATTGCACCAACACATCGTCAGTCATGGCACTCAGCATGGTAATTCTGGCGATAGTGTCCCTTCTTTTCCAGGCCGCGTAGCCGTCCTGGTCCCTTCGCGATGCATTCGCCTCAGGCTCTGGAAGAAAAGTAGTCAACACATCAGTGACTTCTTGTTCTTCGAGGACATACGATATCTTACGACGCCACATGCTGTAATTGTCTCCGTTCAGCTTGTCACCTCCTACGAGGTCAGCTATAATGGACTTGATTCCTCTTTGAGACATCGTGCTATCACATAGACAACAATGCATTTTAGTACGGTATGCAATACACACACTTTATTCAAGTAGGTCATAGGTCGTCCGGATAAGAGTTTCACCATTTTCATGATCAGGAGACAACTAGGTTGGCTCCCATCCCATTACTCCTGATTAGTCTCTTACCTTTCTTACCTCTAACTTTCCTTAAACATATCCCTAATTGGAGTTTTCCTCCTGAAACTCCCACTCAAATAAAGCATTTGAAAAAAAAACTTTATTTATTGAAGCATAAATGTTTACAAAAAAATTTGGATAATTCCAAAAAAAGTCTCAAGAGTAAACATTAAATGAAAAGAAAAAAATAAACGTGAACAGAAACTCATTCGTTCATGATATATTTTATCATTGGTTCTTTCAAACCCTCTTTAACATCTTTCCAGCATCTACAGAGACTTTGTTTAAAAAATGCTTCAGTAAATATGTGTCCCCTCCTCGCCAGTTCCTCTCGATATTGGATTGCAATATTTGAGAAAAAGAGTGCGTCTTGCTCATTGACAATTTGTTTAGCATAATAAGTCAATTTTGAAAAGAGGCACTTTTGATGCTTGTATTCATCAGCATGCTTTTCTGCTATCTGTTCTATTAAATTTATGTCCTTGGGTCTGCAGACTTCTTCCTCTTGTTGGTCAGGAACACATTTCCTTTCACCACTGCTCCTCTCAGGTATATTAGAGTTTACTTGTGATTGAGGCGCTTTTCTTTTATTTGTACTTTCGGCAGCATAATAATTTGAAGATTTCGAATCATCAAAAAGAGGAGAATAAGTTGGATATTTTCCAAAAGAGGAGTTAGAATTTGAGTTTGAGTTGGCCATTTCCTAAACCCAAAAAGAACAAGTTAAGAAAAATAAAAATAAATATTCAAAAACATTTATTTGCTATTTTTCGTACCCAAAAAGTCATAAAAAATCAGCACATAATATATTAATTCATAGCTCATGATTTTAGAAATATTTCAGGTCAAACAGGGCTCAAAAATAGCCCCTCACGCGCCCTCACGCGCCCCAATAAGCAAAAAAATTTTTTTTTTAAGGGCTAGGTTCGCCCACTCTCGGGACCGGCGCGTGTCATACACATGCCGCCTTTCCGGCCTCTCGCCGTCACCTGACCTATTCCATCCGATTCCTCACGTCTCAAGCAATCTATATATGTGCTTTTTATGACCAAAGGGTCCCTAGGTGGACCCCACGCGCCCACATGGCGCGTCCAAAAAAAAAATTTCAAAATTTTCTTTTTTATTTCAAAATTTTTTTTAAAAAAAAATAATTTTTTTTTAAATTTCGGTCGGGTCGGTTTACCGACCCGACTTCCAGGGGGATCCGAGTCCATGAACCCGAAACGCAGCGTTTCACTTTAAGTGAAACGCTGCGTCCTGGCCCGCCCAAAATGACGCCGTTTTGGGCTGGTCAGGTCGTCCCTGACCTCCAGCCGAGTCGCCCCAGATCCGGCTGGAGCTCCGGCGGGTCCGTCGCGACCCGCCATTTTCGAACCGCCGTATCTTCCTCCTCCGAGCTCCGTTTTATGCATTTTAGGTGTCTATGGACTCGTATTTTCGTGCTCTACAACTCTATGGGTTTATTTTCTTTAAAAAACATCAATTTTAAAGACCCAAAAAAATGGTTCGAACGGCCGACGTTGGAAGCTTCAGAAAGTAGACTTCGATCACATTTTTAAGCCTTACGGAATAACAGGTAATGTTTTCGAACTTCACTTATATAAACGGAGTGTGTATGTGAATTTAAAACACAAGCATATAGAGTTCGAATTGCATACGGCATATTCACGATGCAGCGGAAAAAAATGAGCGTGTAATATATATATGCACACATATATTGAGAGCCTCAAGAACATCTCGGCTCTGATGCCAATGAAAGATAAATAACACAATAGATCGAAAACATACCGGGTCGGATCTCGGGTCGGGTCGGTCGGATCTTCTTACCTCACGCTTAAGCTAGACTATAAAAGTCTGAGCTTTTAAGTGCACAGCAGAGCACCTCTTTTGCAAGAAAGAAAATAAGAGAGAGAGAGAGAGATAGTAGGAAAGCTCTACTACTGGAGTGATTTGAACTGATGGGGGGAAGCCTTTATTTATAGCTTTTGTCAGGGATATTTTGGGTAGCATAAAAATATCCACTGAGCCCATCAGATAAAATCCGAGATAAGATATAATATATTCTTATCTCATAATATCATGATATTTGAATTTAAATCCAGAATCAATCACAATTAATTCTAAATATATATACTTAATATATATTTAATTACACAATATAAATTAATTAATTTAATATAAATTAATTAGATTTATATCGTAACTGATTGGATATGATTCAGGGTGTTTGACCAAGTCAAACATATCACAATATCGCTTGGATATTTGACTGATATATTCTCTTTATACCCGGTCAAATAATCCGGCCCATCAAGGGCGGATCCAAGCCCAAAAATCTAACAGTAGCTAATTGAACTCTAGATTAACAAAATTGACATTAAAACTAATTAATTCAGTAAAACAAGGTTTAAGAAGCCACCAAGAGATTAGTAACTTTAGGTTGGCCTTTTTAATATTTGCTCTAGTAATTTGGGAAAGCTTTGTTTTGTTTTATTTTAATTTCTTTTCACTTAATTTCATTAAATCCTGATTTTCTCAATTTAAAATAAAAAAGAATTTGTATTGCCTAATCACTGTTAATTGAGTTCTTTGTGGAATCGACCTTGATTTGTCGCTGTCTATTTTTATGACCCAAACACTTGTAGTGCGTCATAATATCTGGTAGCATCACTTCTACATTCCTTGTTGATAATTAAAGCCAATAGCAAGTGGCAAGATAATTCTTATAGGTTTTTCAAGATAAGTAATTAGTTTTTAGTCTGTTTATAATATTCAGTGATTGCGGTAAACATATAAACTTGTTCCTTTATTGTTAAAACAAGTTTGTTTGTAAAGCTTCTACCTTCAAAAGTTCTTCTCATTGGGTTTCTTGTATTCGATTAGAAGCCAACATCGTAGCGGCCACTAACACTTTTCAATTTACAGTTTCTTCATATTTTTTTTTCAAATTCATACTTTTTATGTTTCACATGTGAAATTTATTCCTTAAAGATCATGTATTCCATTAACACTGTCTATTTGCAATTACATTAATGAATTTTTCTGCTTACCTTCACATGTCTGGTCAAGCTCGAAGGAGCAATTATTGATTACTATACATGGATTTCTCTTATGGCAATTTGCTTTCCATTAACTGAGATTGAATTGATGGTTATTGTTCTGAATTTAAGTGCAGTGGTAAACCTACTAAAATGTTGAGTTTGTTTGGTGATCAATACAAACTGTAGGAGTCCGTAGTTTAGATTATTAATGGTAATATGTTTATTCTTCTAAGTTAATTTATCTTTTGGCTTGTAGGTAGCTGGGCGTTATGATCTCTGAGTTAAGAAGTAAAGGTAGTTCCACGGATAATATTATTGCTATCCCGCTTTTCAAATCTTGGGGTTTCGTGTTCTAATATGGAGTTAAATCAACTAACATCTTGTGTTGTGGTCCATCTTTAATTAGCATTATAATTGCTATTTGCATATTGTATACTATTCTTGTTGTGTGTTGATTTTTGAATGTTAACTTTAGGATGATGGACTTCTTATTTTTTCATGATTGTCATTAACTGGGTCACTTATGCATTGTGTGCTCAGTTGCATAATTCATGTGCATAAAACATAATAATCTTACATGTTGAATGTGGAAATTATGTATCTAATTCCTTGTTTATGATTCTCGTTGATCATTAATGATTATTATGCAGGTGGGGGAACCAATAAAAAATGATAATTATTTAGAGCTAGCTGCATAAAACTTTGCTATGAAATTATATGATGTTTTGCAAATCTTATTACTGTAATTTTTATGACTTGTTGCGGGAAAGGGTTAAAAAAAGGCTATGTGCGCGCGGTATATTTTCGTTATGAGGACGAAACAAAGTAGATTGTATAGTTTATAACACACACACACACACACACACTCTAGTGCACTAGTATAAAGCTCATATGCTCATGGTTATACCCTAGGGCTACTTGTTTACTCTTGTAGTTTTACTAGTTTATATAAGAGGCTATATTCAATGTGAATTTAAATGCTAAATCACTTCTTTACAGAATCAGAAGTTTTGCTCAAACTCCTAGAAGTTATGTTCAGATAATTATGGTTAATTAGAAGAGGCTTTTATGTCATTAGGTTACCATTTGCTGATTCTGTTTTATACATTGATTGTTGAAGGTTGTGACATGGCTCATTTTGATACTTCTTTTTCTGCAAGTACATTAATGTGGTATTGTTCTATCTTCAATTGCTTACAGGGACAAACTAACTGAGTCTTATACTAATACCAAGTTCTGATCTTTGTCTCTCATTCATTGGAGATGATGGTAATATAGAACCTTTTACCTCTGGTTCTTAGAGAAATTTAAACTATTAGGACCTGAATTAATTAGAAACGTAATTTGGGTTGCATTTTTTTAGCCATTCATTGAATTTTTCTTCATGGCTCTCTTCATCTTTATTTTCTTGGGTTGTATTTTTTTTTTTTAATTATTGTAAGAGATTTGGACCAATATTACGAGTTTTGCATAGTTTAGAAAAAGACCAATTTAAATCTAACACAATAAAACTTAAATTTAAGTATTATACTTATTTTCTCATGCATCCAATTTACCTCTTTCCGGCAGTTTGAGGCAACAGAAGCTAAATTTCTTTGGGCATCTTGAATTCACTGCATTTATATTGAATATTGCATCTATTAGTGCATATGTAAAGAATGGAGTTTGGACTATGCTGTTTGATTAAGAACAGATTCTTAGGAATTTTTTATTAATAGAATTTTATTTTAGAATTGAAAAGATTTATAAGGGAACGTTCTTGTATGAGGAGTACTCAAGTGATTAATTACTTTCAAATTGTATGATGTTTACATATAATATATTGGGTTTTAAATTATATAAATATAATTTTATTTTATATTATTATCTTCTTGTTATTGAATGATTATATTGTATGTCATCAGAAATATTAACAGTAAAAAAAAAAATAAAAACAAATAATTGAAAATTATTATATAAAATTAAATAAAATCACTTTGTTTGATACTTTTTTTAATCTTATTTGATGATTATCAATTAAGAACTGTCAAATAAGGTGATGCTATTTGATAGTTATTAATAAAGAAATATCAAATAAGATCACATTATTTGACAATTATTAATAAAAGACCATCAAATATTCTCAGAATATTTGACAGCTCAAAATTGTCAAATATTTACTCTAACAATATTTGGCCTTTTTATTCAACAGTTTAAAACCGTCAAATATGAATAACACTAACCATCAAATATTCCTAATAATTTAGCAGTAGTGATGTTCCAAGCACCTTAGGGGTCAAATGCAAAATTAACAACCAAGGATTGTAGCAAGCCATGACCTTGGGTTGTTCTCTCTTTTCTTAAAGGAGCTTTTTACTGAATATTAGATAAATCTCTATGCGCTGTACAACGGGTAAAAATTGGTTTGGGTTTTGATAAAATAGTGCAAGAAAGCAATGAATGATAAAAATCCTAACTACTATATTTTTGGCATTTTAAAAGATATGATGAATGGATATGGAAATGGATGCAATGAAATTTCTTGAGAATATATCACTTTGATAATCACTATTCTAAATAGTATAGGAGTTAATTCAATTCCGGAATGGCTCAATGTAGTTTCTTCCCTCAAGAAATTTCAAGTGAAATGAGTTACAGAAGACATGATCATACCATGCAACTCAACCTCAACAACTCAAGCAATAGAATATATGCCAACATATATCTCAGAGTGAGGTCTACACATCAAGTCACCCAACACAGACATATTGAAGAATTGGTAACATAGAACTCAACCAAAATATATATAAGCACATATAAAGGTACTTAATTACTGATGAAAATAGGAAGAAAGAATTAGCTCAGTAATTGAGACTCAGCTTCAAAGCTTTATTAATGCATTTGCTCGATGCATGTAGTAAAAATAAAGGATAAAGCCTAAAGATAAAACCTAATATCTTGAAATTAAAATTTAAATCAGGATAAAAAGAAATCATATCCAATCTAATTCATTTTGATTTAAATTATACATAAAATAATTAATAAAGCACTAAAAATCTAACTAATTGGGCCCCTCTAAGTGGTTTTTTCGACACTCCCCCTCAAACTGATGTGTAGATGTTCATTATTCCCAGCTCGTGTGAGAAGTCTTCAAACTTTGTAGTTGACAGAGCTTTAGTGAAATATCCTTATTTTAATCCCTCAGAATACGCATTTAGAAGCAATTGGATATGCGAAAGTTTTGCTTAGGTCCAAAAAATTAAAATTTTCCTTTAATTCCTCAGGTTACTATTCACTGTGCATTTTTTCATCTTACAGGTCTAATTTCGAAAAATCATAACTAATTCTACAAAAATCGTATGAAGATGCTCCAAATTTCTTTTTGAAGCTATTTCAATGCTCTTTAAGGGAAAAAAAATTATCAAACCGGACTTATCTCTTGCCAATTTGTACAGTCTATTCATTAAACTTTACTGTTTATTTGGTAAATTCTGGAACTTCCAGGTTTCTTGCCTCAACTTAGAAAATTCGTATCTCCTAATGTGTACATCTAATTAAGGTGGTCCACCTCTCATTTTAAATCTTGGGATGTGTACTATGTGCTTGCCAAATTTAGTGGCTTAATTCATTTATTTGGTAGGTCAAACTGGAGCTAGAAGCTGACTGCATCAGGACCTACGTTTTATCCCTTAAACAATTCTTGCTTTAATTCTTTTTATTACTTTGGCATGCATAACTTGGGCTTATTCTTTCCCATTCATTCTCATACATTTTCATTCATGCCATAGACATTCTAATTAATCACAATGTATCATTGGCAGCCATAACATAATTTACATAATAGGAGAATTATACATTAATCCTTAACCATTCATTAGCATCAATAATTCTCAACTTTCTTTCCCATCCTTCTCATATCATCATTACCCTTCATTGATTGACTTAAATGGTTGGTTAGGGAGGGGTGAGATTCGGGGGAATCTCAGTACCAAACAATATCACATTAATCATGCTAGATGGATGCTAATGCATTATATGCAACTTGCTTATTTTCTTGTTAATTAGTGACACATTAGCATGCTTAATGCTACCTTCTTGATGCATTGCCATGAAGACATAATCTACTAATCATAAATAGTAATTACAACAACTAAAACATGCCACAACAGCATTCAAACATCATGTATATATCAATACGTAAGCATATAACATTAAGCAATGATAATAGGCAAGTTCACTACTATGTACTTCAAGCTTTCCTCTTGCTTTTCCTTTGACTCCCTTGACTTCCCAACCATGAAAGCTTTTAGTCAACATCATCAAATATCCTCTTGGATGTTCCAAGGTCCTAAACATAGCCATAATGATCATACTATCCATTAGGACTAAGAGATTACATACTATTCAAGATAAGCTCTCTTGAACCTCAACCCTTTCTCTTGATGTTAGAGTTTTTTTTTTTCTAGCTTTTCTAACATAAATCTCATCATTTTCCATCCTTAAGGTCCATTTCTTGTCAATTAGGACCACTTTAGATGGCCTTAGACTCAAGAAGATCAAATTTGAAAATTTTTGCTTCATAGGTACTGTTCACACAGAAATTCCAGAATTTTTGCTCAAATTTGAAAATTCATAATTAATTCCAGAAAAATCAAAAGTAGTTCCAAGTCCTACTGAAAGCTCCTTAGGTGCTCTTTAAAAGAAAAATAGTTTTAGAAACCAATTCGGTCTAGAATAGTACCAGAATTGTATGAAAATTTCTTACTACTCCAATGGTCAAAATTGTTTCCAGATTTTAAGCCTTGATGTTTACAAATCATCATAAATTGTACACATATCCAAATGAAGTATTCTACCTATAGATTTAAAGCTTAGAGAGTGTACTTTAATTATCCCAAATTTTAGAATCAAATACAAATAGTAACTAAATCAAAATAGGCATCAAGATAGGTGCTAGAATTATCACATACCTTGATCTTGAAACTTAAATCTTATTCCTTCTTCTTGGCCTTTACCCCCACGTTTTCTCTCTAATTTTTGGCAGAGTTTTCTTTCTACAAATTTTTTCTAAAATTCTATTCTAAGGGGGGATATTTATAGCCAAAACTTATGTCTTGAATTGACCATTATGCCCTTGAAAGCTAGTAGAAATTGTAAGGGCAAACTTGAAACTTTAAGTACACTTTTGCATCATCAATACATCATATTCTTACATCCCTTACATCATCCTTCTAGAAGGGAGTTAGGTGGAACAAATCTAAGGGAGATGAATGGAAAGATAGATCTTGGCCCTTGGATCAAACTTAATCTCCAAGTTTCCTTTCAATTTACTTGACTCACATTTACTTGGCTTTTTTAATGGCCTTCTGGAGTTCAGAAAATTCTTCTGTCTACTCTATAAATTTTCTTTAGTTCTAAAGAAGAACTATGAATTTTTTCAATCTATAACGCTTTCTTTAAGCCTCACGTAAAAATCATTTACTAAAATGCCCTTAACTGGCAAAATTGAGCCTTCTATTTTATTCTAGTCATTCTGCTAATCTTCTGGAAGTAAGACTAATTTTATAAACTAATATAGCCTTTAAGCTTCCTAATCTCATTTTTACATACATTTTTTAGACCTATTGCTATCTCAAATAATTACCTCAATCTGTGTATTTTTTACGAGGTCATAATCTTATAAATTCCATTTAAGTTGCCTTAGGGGCATTTTCGTCATTTCCCTATACAAGAGTCTTAGAATATTATTTCTCCTATCGGCTATAAATTTCTGAATTTACGATTTAATTCTTGCTTGGACTTAACCTCATAAAACCATCTCTTTGAGGCTTCTAATTTAACATTTGGCCTGTATTGAGCCTCTTTTTTCTTTCTAGGCCCTTGAGGCTCTCCTGAAACCTCAACGTTACTTACACATTTGCCCCCTAACAACTTTCTTAGTTTACAGTTTAGTCCCTAAAACTACTTTGACCTCATTTCTCATTTTTGGGACTTTTGCTCCGAGGGCTTAGTAGCCTCCCTATTATGGGCTACTCCTAGGGCTCCTAGTTCTAAAAATTAGGATGTGACATTCAATCAGCACATCTACAATTTATTGACTAGAACATGTATGTATGAAAATTAATAGTCTTCTCTTTAATCTTATCATTGATGAAGTATCAATTTACCTTAACATGTTTCATCCTATCATGATGAACTGGATTATTTACAATCTTTATAGTAGCTATATTATCACAAAACACTTTCATTGGGCCATCATGAGCTATGTTTTTCTCCTTGAGAACCCTTTCAAGCCACACGCCTTCATATATTCCTTAAGCTAATACTCTCAATTCAGCTTCAACACTACTTTGGGAAACAACTGACTACTTTTTGCTTCTCCATGTTACTAAGTTCCCCCAAACAAAGAAACAATAACCTATAGTAGATCTCCTATCTACTGCTAACCCTACCCAGTTAGCATTTGAGTTGATCTCTACTCCTTTACAATTTGTTTTCCTGTAGAATAGTCCTTTCCCAAGTGTGGACTTTAGATAATGTAGTATTTGATAAATTGCTATCATGTGTTCTTTGTTTGGATTGTTTAAGAGTTGACTTATCACTCCTATTGCATATGAAATATTTGGCCTTGGGTGAGTTAAGTAAATCAACTTGCCAATCAAGCATTAGTACCTCCCTTTATCAACAAGGGGACAATCCAGTCTAATACTGAGCTTGAGATTAATTTCAACAGGTGTAGGTGTTGACCGACATCTTGTCATACCTGTTTTCTTGAACATGTCAAAAGTATACTTTCTTTGAAAAACAACAATACTATTCTTGGATCTTGCAACTTTCATACTTGTTTCCTTCAACATGTCAAAAGTATCGCAATGATCCTAGGTCTTTTATCCTAAATTCCTTTGCCAATAGTTTCTTTGAGCTTTCTAACTCACCAATACCATCACTCATGAAACAACTTTCCTAGATAAACCAATAAACTTACTTTTCTTCAAATTAACTTTCAAAAATAACCTTTTATATCCAAACCATTCTAGCAACAAATGCACATCTATCATGGTCATATAAACTAACTCACTATATAGTAATATTATCTATGATAGAAAAGAGTAGGACTCAATCATATATACTATAATAGATAAAAGAAATTTTCTTAACTTACTCACATGCTAACTAAAATATCCATCCATTTCCCTCTTTTAGTATGCATCCAAAAGGGTTAGGGTTCAAGCAGATCACGAAACAAGCCTGTAAATTGAAAATTTGAAATTTGTTTCTCGGGTTACTATTCCCTGGCAAATTCCAGATTTTTGGTCCAACATTCAAAATTCATAATTAATTATGGAAAAATTGTATCAAGGGGTTCAAAATTCTATTTGAAGCTATTTAAATTTTTTAGGATAAAAATATAAATATGGATTTAACCCTTGCCAATTCATACAATTAACTCATGGAAATTTACTGCTCATTTGATAACAACTGTACTTTTCAGATTCTCTGCTCTAACTTTGAGCAGTCATAGCTCTTAGTATGTTACACCTTACTTCTATAATACCTTAAAGTCCATTTCAAGTCAAATCAAACCACTTTGGATGGCCATAGATTCAAGAACATGGATTTGGGACGTTACTACATATTTACTATTCATTTGGTAAATCTAGAATTTTTGTCTAATTTTGAAAATTCATAACTAATTCTAGAAAGATCAAAACAAAGTATTTCTAAGTCCTAATGAAAGCTCTTTGATTGCTTTTTTAAGGAAAAATAATCTTAGGGACCAATTTGGTGTGGAATAGTGTCAGATTTGTACAAAAGTTTCTACTATTCTATTGGTCAAAACTTTTTTCTAGATTTCAAACTCTAACTTTGAAAAATCACCATAATTTGTACCTATATCCAAATTAAATGCTCTACCTATTTCTTTGAAGCTTAAGATGTGAACTATGATCATGACAAATTTTAGAAAACATAGGCAGAACATTAGTCAGAGTACAACTCCAAGATAACAGCTTAAAGAGTTATAGCATTCATGCATACATTTTTTTTTACATTGTCAAAAGTCAAGGGAGTTTCATAAATATACATCATTCTTTCAAGGTTTTCTTCTTCCTCCTTGATGGTTCTGCCCCTAGAAAAATTATTTTCATTTGGAAGGAATAAGATTTCATTGAAATCCTAATAGCAAGATAGAATCAACCATAACATCAAACATGCACTATCATCAAGCATTTCAACATATGCTATCATTAGGGAACTAATTCTTCCTCATACATTAGGCAATCTCTAACATGCAATAACCAAGGCATTTCAATGTAAGGAGTAGCCACATAAACATTCATCATAGCTCAACCACATAATAGCAATCATCCATGCATCAACAATCAATGCAATATCAATATTAAAGTTAATTAAATCTTACTACCTTGATCCAAGTGCACTCTTGCTCTTTGGTCTTACTCTTTTCCTCAATAAATATCAAATCCTAACATCACATTACAAAGGGGCAACCATATTACAACTCAAACTACACAAGACTTGTTGACAATACTTAAGTAAACCCTTAACTCTTAAATTCTTTGAATCTTGGAGCTTTAATTCCTTTAACCTAAAAATTATCCTTTAAGGTCAATCCTACATTATTTTTCATGTAGAATTCAAATATGAGCTTGGATTCATGAAAAGAAAATTCCTTCCTTCCCAAACAGTGTTGCCGAATGGTATGGTACAAAAGTCCTAGATTTTCAACTTTAATTCCAATGCTTCCAAAGCTTGATCTTTAGGTTTACCCTACACCATTTTTCATTTTAATCTCAATGGAAGCATCAAAACTCACAAAATCATATCCTAGAGTAAATATTCAGACTTGGCTGAACAGCACCAATAATATCCATATCATGCAATCTTTCAAATTTCAACATAATACCACTTGAAACAAGCTATGATCAATGTCTTTAAACAAGGTTTAACATCAAAATCATCCTCCCCTATTTCTAATGAATTTTGGCCAGCACTTCCCCTTAGGGAAATCAACATTTTTCAACCACCAACCTCAAGAGTACAAAGCATAATACAAGGTAGAACATCAAACTAACCTTGTATTCAAGCTTATGTGATCAAAGTAGATGGTTTCTTCTTGATTGCACTTCAAGAAAATAATCGACAAGAGTTTCCCATAGTTGGCCAAAAATGAGCGATGGGTATTTATAAGCCAAGCCTTAATTGTTTTCCATCCAAGATTACTTTAATTACAATTGTTAGGTGTCAACTCCCTAATCAATCTTAAAATAAATCCAATTGAAATTGATCTTTTAAAGTCAAAATCCTCTTCACACTTGGCTTGACAAGTTGTATCTTAATCCTCTCCACTCATAGCTTGACAAGTGGCAAAATATGGGCCAAGTAAAATTCAAGAAGGTTCTTTTCACTTTATCAGTACACTTTGTACTGAAATTAATTTCTATTTCACAATTACAATATCCTAGCCACTGTAATTATTATCTATCATATTTGTGATACATTCTTATCATTTTTCTCTTTCCAAAATTTCCTCATTGGTTACCATCAAAATTTTTCATCAATGGTAAAGAGAGAAAACTATTTTAATTTTCATAGTGATTTCTTTACGTAGGAAGGCATTTCTAGAATTTCTGAACATTTAAGGGACTTATTTCTACTTCATAATCATTTATAATTCCTAGGGATACCTTGTGAATTTTCTTGTAATTTAATTATCCTTAAAAATATTTATTTGAAATTTTCCAAATAAAAATCCCAATTTGGCTTAATTAGCCCTTAAATTCCTTTATAATTTTTCTAAGGGTAATTTAGGAATAAAACCACTCATACTCTATCATATAATTCTCAATGTGCATTATCCTTACTTTTCCTCAATTTTCTGAGACTCAAAAATATTTTCAATAATTAATTTTTGACAATTTTTCTTAATTAGTCAAACTTCCACAATTACTAGAAATTCAATAATAATTATTTTTCATCATAATTATAAATTTTTGAGACTAATATACTATCTAGGGGCTTTTCACTATTTTTAAAAATTATCCAATAATTTTTTGGAAATTTCCCATATATTTTCCAAAATTACGTAAGCTTGCTCGTAACTTTGGAAAATTATACTTTTGCCCCGACACTAACTTAACCTTGAGAGTTGTGTCATCTCATGTCTTCCTATTATTCTGGCCCTTAAGTGTCTAGGATCATCCTTACTCTTATTCACCAAATTACTAGATGTGATATTTCTCCCCCCTAAATAAATTTCGTCCTCGAAATTTAAAACATATCTTGTGGGAAAAGTTCGGGATGCTTTTTCTTTATTTCATTTTCAATTTCCTATGTTTTCTCTTCTAGTGAAAAACCTTTCTAGATGACATTGACTAGTGGAATCTGCTTGTTCCTTACCTGTTTGACTTTCTTATTAAGGATTCGCTTTGGTCCTACCTCAAAAGACAAATAATCTTGTAGTACAATGTCATCAAATTGTATGGCATGAGCTGGGTCTGGGTGGTACTTCTTCAGTTGGGAGACATAAAAGACATCGTGTATCTAACTCAAATTCGGGGGAAGAGCCAATTTGTAAGCTATTGATCCAATTTTAGAAAGAATCTAGAAATGGTCCAACATACTTCGGATTTAACTTCCTAGTCCACAGGGATCGACCGACTCTGGTGGTTAGAGACACTTTGAGGAATACATGATCCCCAAAATCAAATTCGAATGGTCTCCTTCTCTTGTCCACATAACTCTTCTATCTACTTTGAGTTGTTAGGAGTTTTTGTCGGATAGCCTCAATCTGCTGAGACGTTTGATCTACTTAGTCAAGACCATATATCCTTCTTTTACTAAGTTCCGTCCAACATAAGGAATATCTACACTTCCTCCCATAAAGCCCTTCATAAGGGGCCATTTGAATGCTCGAATGATAACTGTTATTGTAAGCGAATTTGGCCAAAGGTAAGTATGAATCCCAGTTACTGCCAAAATCAAGCACGCATGCTCACAACATATAGTTTAGAGTTTAGATCGTTCTCTCTGTTTGTCTTCCTATTTGCGGATGGTAGGCTGTACTGAATCTAAGAGTAGTATCCATTTTTTCTATAGAGATCTCCAAAACTTAGAGGTAAATCATAGGTCTTGATCAGAAACAATACTACTTGGGACACCATGCAGCCTAATGATTTCCTTAATGTAAAGTTTTGCTAACTTTTTAGGAGGATCCTTAACATTCATAGCAAGAAAATATGCTGACTTGGTCAACCTGTGAAACCTCCTTACTTTAACCCCTCAGAGTATGCATTCGGAAGTGAATTAGATAGGCAGAAGCTTTACTTAGGCCTAAAAAATTTAAAATTTTCCTTTAATTCCTTGGGCTTATTGTTCACTATGCATTTTTTTAGATTACTAGTCTAATTTTGAAAAATCATAACTAATTCTAACAAGACTGTATAGAGGTGCTCTAAATTTTCACTCAAAGCTCTTTCAGTGTCTTTAAGGAAAAAGTATCAAATTGGACTTATCTTTGGCCAATTTGTACAGTTTAATCCGTAAAGATTACTATTTATTTGGTAAATTCTGAAACTTCCAGATTCTGTGCCTCAACTTTGGAGAATCATATCTCTTTGTGTACACATCCAATTGAAGTGATCTACATCTCATATTAAATCTTGGGATATGTACTATATGCTTGCCAAAATTCATGGCTTAATTCATTCATTTGGTAGGTCAAACCAGAGCTGAAAATTGACTACTCTAGGACCTACGTTTTATCCCTTATACAATTCTTACTTTAATTCTTTTAAGAATCCAAGCATGTATAATTCAATCTCATGCATTCTCATTACACCCCATACTTATTCTTACATGCCACCAATGTCATATGTAACTAAATTGCATAAATTGGCATGTTCCATAATTATTACATAACTAGAGAATTTAAGTATCACATAGTAATATTAACAATTTTCTACTTCTTTGTATCAATCTCTTGGCTTCTCTTCATGCAACCATTGCCCATCATACTTAACCTAAATGGTTGATCAGGGAAGGGTGAGATTTGAAAGAATCTCAGTAGCAAACAATACCATTGATAAACCTTGTCGCTAGGTAATCAAAATTTTACTAGGAAAATGCAGCAAGTGAGGCACTACCTAGGTCATTCTTCTCAAGGACCCTTAAGTTGTATTTCAATTCTTAACAATTCACTTTTAATTATCAAATTACTAAGATGAAAGCTTGAGTTCAGAAAAGGAAAGTTGAAACAAGAAACAAATCTAATGAAAGGTAAAAGGCAAAAGAAGATTCAGATAAGAGATAGTAGTTCCCCTAGCAATTTATCCAACCTTCCTTGTTCAATCTTATAATTTGGAGTCTCTTAATGTCAATTAAATGGATAGATTCAGCTACTGCTCAAATCTCTCTTAACATAGATCAGAAACAACTATCTTACTAGATTCATTGTTTTGATCTATGAGAAGGAAAATCAATTGACAAGAACACTTGAGAAGCAAGTTGCAATTCTCTAAGAATGACCACAACTGTGAATCATCAATGTATTCAACCAAAATTCAGATTTACAGAACAACAGTCTAAGTAAAACTTATTAGATTTACAAATCAACAGAGAATCCTCTATTCAACTGAACTAAAGGACACAACTCACATCTGAATGTTTAATCAGATCTAAATTCCAAGAAACATAAATCTAATCACTCAACCTTCATTCTAATCACAATTGTTCAACTGAAACAAATGACTCTTAGAATAGAAAGTAGAAAATAGATCTGAAATGACTCCCTATTCAGCTCCATGAACTCAGGCCAGCTTCATTGCTAGAAGAACTTGGAAATTCAGCTACTCATACTCTAGATTAGGGTAGAAACAGCAAGAATTGATGAAAGATCCATGGTTGATCGGTGGAGATTGATGAATTTGGATGAAAATGGAAGGGAGAAATGAGAGAGGGCGGAGAGAGTAAGAAAATCGCGTCTGGAGATGAATGAGAAACTGAAATCTGATGTCTTTTGTTGAAACGCGCGATTCTGGTTTTAAATCTGAAATTTTCTGTCATGCGCCATGGCGCCTGTCCTGTACGGCGTCGTTTTGATTAATGATCTTGAGTTTCATGAAAACTTCCGTTCGCCGTGGCGCCTTAGTCCATCCGCCGCGGCGCCTTTCACCGAGAGTACCATTGGAAATCTGCCGCGGTGCCTTCCCAAATTAGCCGTGGCGCCTCAGACAGAATGGCGAAAATGCTACTGAAACTTCCTGAAATTCATATCAAAGCAGGGATCAAAAGTACACACAAATAAAATCATATAAAAACATGTAAAAACACTTGCAAAACCTCACAATTCCTCTCACCAACTCTTATGCACAATGGAAGCTAATTATGCCCAAAGTATGCAAATATAGATGGCAAAAGCATGAGTTTAGGGCTAGAAATATATGCAATAATGAGACTTATCAACCATATTAATCATGCTAGATGGATGCTAATGCATTACATGCAACTTGCTTATTTTCTTGCTAATTAGTGAAATATTAGCATGCTTAATGCTACTTTCTTGATGCATGGCCCGGAGACATAATCTACTTATCAGAAATAGCAATTACAGTAGCCAAAATATGCCACAACAATATTCAAATATCATATACATAGCAATACACAAGCATACAATATCAAGCAATAACAATAGGTAAGTTCACTACCTTGTACTTCAAGCTTTTCTCTTGCTTTTTCTTTGACTCCCTTGACTTGCCAACCATAAAAGCTTTTGGTGAACATCATCAAACATCCTCTTGATGTTCTAAGGTCCTAAAAATAACCATAATGATTATACTATCCATTAGGACCAAGAGATTACATAATATTCATGACTAGTTCTCTTGAACCTCAGCCCTCTCTCTTGATGTAAGGGTTTTCTTTCTAGCTTTTCGAACATAAATCTCATTATTTCCTATCCTTAAGGCCTATTTCTTGTTAATTGGGACCACTCTAGATGGCCTTAGATTCAAGAAGATCAAATCTGAAATTTTTTGTTTAACGAGTACTGTGCACACAGAAATTCCAGAATTTTTGCTCAAATTTGAAAATTTGTAATTAATTTCAGAAAAATCAAAACTAAGTGGTTCCAAGTCCTACTGAAATCTCCTTAAGTGCTCTTTAGAGGAAAAATAGTTTCAAGAACCAATTTAGTCCGGAACAGTACCAGAATTGTACAGAAATTTCCAACTGCTCTAATGCTCAAAACTATTTCCACATTTTAAGCCTTAACTTTGAAAAATCACCATAAATCGTACACATATCCAAATAAAATGTTATACCTATAGATTTAAAGCTTAGAGAGTGTATTTTAATCATGCCAAATTTCAAAATCAGATACCAACAAGAACTTAATCAAAATAGGTATCAAGATAAGTGCTAGAATCATTACATACCTTGATCTTGAAGCTTGAATCTTATTCTTTCTTCTTGGCCTTAACCCCCACGCTTTCTCTCTAATTTTTGGCATAGTTTCCCCTCTACAAAAAATTGCCAAAATACTCTTGCAAGGGGGTATTTAGAGCCAAAACTTATGCCTTGAATAGACCATTATACCCTTGAAAGCTAGTAGAAATTGGAAGGATAAACTTAGAACTTTAAGTACACTTTTACATCATCAATACATCATCTTCTTACATCATCCCTTACCTTATCCTTCTAGAAGAGCTAGGTGTCACAATTCTAATGGAGAGGAAGAAGAATGAATCTTGACCATTGGATCAAAACTTATTCTCCAAGTTTCCTTCTAATTTACTTGGCTTACATTTATTCAACTTTCTTAATGACCTTCTAGAGCTTAGAAAATTTTTCTATTTGCTCCATAGATTCATTCTACTTTTAGAGAAGATCTATGAATTTTCTTAGGTTATAACATTTCCTTTAAGCTTTGCATAAAAATTATTTACTACAAAAGAAAATTGTAATAAGGTCCCACCCAAGGGAATTAAATACAAAAAGGTCCTTTGAAATTATCAAATTATTCTCAAGTCCCAAGGATCCTCATTGTAATAAATTTTATTTGTTTAATTACCAAATTGCACATATTTATTTTAAGTTTGCACTGACAACTAAAAGAACAATCATCGGCAACTTAAAATGTAAGGATTAACAACTATCATGGCAGGTATTAAAAACTCATATGTTACATTTTGTGATGTGCTGAGAAAATGTGTTGTCAATACCTACCATGATAGTTGTTAATCCTTACATCTTAAGTTGTCAATGATTGCTCTTTCAGTTGTCAGTGCAAACTTAAAAAAAAAAAAGAGCAATTTGGTAATTAAACAAATAAATTTTATTGCAATAAGGTCTCTTAGGAATTGAGAATAATTTGATGATTTCAAGGGACCTTTTTGTATTTAATTCCCTTGGGTGGGACCTTATTGCAATTATCCCTTACTAAAATGCCCTTAAACGGCATAATCAGCTTTATATTTTATTAAAGCCATTCTATTGGCCTTTTGGGAGCGAAACTAATTTTATAAATTAGTACAAGCTTTAAACTATTTAACCTCATTTTTATATACATTTTTTAAGTCTTTTACTATTTCAAATAATTACCCCGAACGGTATACTTTTTACCAACCATAATCTTATAAATTCTATTTAAGTTGCCTCAAGGGTATTTTCATAATTTCTCTTAACAAAAGAGTCTTAGAACATTATTTTCCATTTTTTGAAATTTTCCTGAAATTTTCTGTATACTTTCTATTTTTACCCCTTTTGGCCATAACTTTATGAAATTACGATTTAGTCCCTACTTGGACTTAACCTCATAAAACCATCTCTTTGAGGCTTATAACTTAACTTTTGGCCTATATCAAGCCTCTTTTCTCTTTCTAGGCCTTCAAGACTTTATTGGAGCCTCTAACTTTGATTACACTTTAGCCCCTAAAAACTTTCACTTTGTAGTTTAGTCCCTATTCTCATTCTAGCTTCCTTTCACATCTTTGGGATTTCTGCTCAAAGGGGTTTGGTAACCCACCTTCTTTAGGCTACTTCTTAGGCTTCTAGGCTTGAAATTTGGGATGTGAAAATCAATCCACTATGACCTATATCACATAGTACTTAGCCAATGTAAGCGATAACCCTACTATAAAATCCATTGATATGCTATCCCACTTCTATTCAAGGATATCTAGGGGTTTTACCTTTCTTATAGGTTTCTAGTATTCTATCTTTACTTTCTGGCAAGTGAGACACTTTGATACACATTCTTTAATATCTCTCTTCATTCTAGGTCACCAAAAAAGTTCTCTGATGTTATGATACATCTTACTCATTCCTGGATGAACAGTATATTAGCTTTTATGGGCTTATGCTAAAATCCTTTCTCTAAGATCAGCTACTTGAGGAACATAAGTTTTTTCTTCTAAACTTTAACAGTCCCTCATAAGAAATCTCAAAGTTTAAGGTTTCGTCCTTGTATAACTTTACTTTGAAGATTTCTACTAACCGATCCTAATGCTGTGTTTCTTTGATCTAATCCTCAAGCAAAGCTGTAAATTACATTTTACTGCCTTTACTTTTAACTAACTACATTTGGTATAAAGAACCCCAATCTCTGAAGTCCTCTACTAGCTTCTGCTCCTTAACCATTAGTGATGCTACCTACACTGCCTTCCTACTCAAGGCATCTGCAAGCACATTCGCTTTGCCTAGATGGTACTTGATTTGTAAATCATAATCCTTAAGTAGTTCCATCCATCTACATTGCCTAATATTTAACTTTTTCTGATCTTGTAGATACTTGAGGCTCTTGTAGTCATGAAACAACTCTATCGTTGCTCTGTACAGGTAATGTCTCCATATCTTTAGTGCATAAACTATCACTGCCAATTCTAGGTCATGGGTTAGGTAATTCTCTTCATGAGATTTCAACTATCGCGAGGCATAAGGTACTACCTGCCCTTACTGTATAAGCACGCATCCCAGTCGTTACTTGATAGCATCTGTGTAGACTATATAGGTCTGTATAGGATCAGGGATTATAAGTACGGAGTAGAGGTGAGCTTTCTCTTTAGCTCCTGAAAACTAGCCTCACTCTTTCCATCCCACACTAACTGCTGGTTCGTCCTGGTAAGCTTAGTCAGCAGAATAGCAATATGAGAAAAGTCCTTAATAAATCTTCTGTAATACCCTGCAGTCTGAGGAAACTTCTAATCTCGGTCATTGTCTTGGGTTGTTCCCAATTGAGTACTACCTCAACTTTACTGGGGTCGACAGCTACTCCCTCTCAAGAAATTACATAGTCGAGAAAACAGACTTCCTGTAGCCAAAACCCACATTTACTAAGTTTGGCAAAGAGCTGCTTCTCTTTCAAGGTATTCAGGACAATTCTCAGGTGTTAATCATGCTTTTCAGGAGACTTGGGCTACACCAGGGTGTCATCAATGAAAACTACCACAAACTTATCTAAATAAGATCTCTTATATTTTACTTTTATTTCCTAGTCCAAACTTATGCTTTTGTAGCTTTTAATTGTGTAATTTGGGTTAAGATAGAGGTTTTTGTGCATCAAGGGTATATGAGTCAATTGTATGCTTTTATATGATAATTCTTGAGTTTTATTCATTCATTGGCTCTTATGTATCCTACGTACTTTGGATCAGATGACTACGAGCCTAATTTGAATATTGTAGGTGATCAAAGGATTAAAAAAATCAAGGAAGCAGTGATTCTGCCTCACTTCGCCATGGCACACTCTAATCTTCGTTATAGTGAACATGCCTAATAATGAAGCATAGATTCACTAATTTGAATGGCATCATTTTGGCTTCGCTACGACCGACTATTCCCTTTGTCGTGGCAAAAGGACCAGAATTTTCCAAATCTAAACCAAATCACGTGCCATAATTGACATTCTATCATTTTTTCTATTTTCTACTCATTTTCTCCACCCAAAACTCTCCCATTTCGTCTCTTTTCACCTCCTTATCATTCTCCATCATCAATTCATCATTTCTACTCTAATTCTTCTATTTTCTATTAATTATTCTCCTCTATTCTCCTTGAGATCATTGCTACCATGGCCATTGAAGTTGCTGAGCTTGGTGGAACTATGATTTCAATCATGAGAGGCTAGATCTTGATTCCTTAATGTTCAAAAAGCCAATCTAAGTTCCTGAAGCTACATTGGCAGTTTCTTCTACCTTATTCTTAGTTTCACTCTCTATATTCATAGATCGTAATTTCTAAGGTTTAGATCTATGATTTGCGATTGTACAGAGGTGCAATTCGGTTGAATTATATTGAAACTGAGATTTGGATTGTATTCTTCACTCTTAATGATTGATTGAATTGATATTTCCTTTTGTTATATTAATTCTTTCTTCTCAAGTGTTTGAATCTCTTGATTGACTGGTTAGGGTTCTAATATTGTTAATTAAGAGAGTAGAATACCTTTTGCAGAGCATAATCCATATTGGGCATTAGATGAGTTTAATGAGTTAGGGTTCTAGCTTATTGAATTCATTGTTTGGAGAAGGTCTTCACAAACTGAGTCTAATGAAGAAATTAAAACTCAATCAAGAGAGGAACTAGGATGATTGGTGGACTTAGCCATTAAGGATAACTCATAAATTGCATTCATCTTCACTCATAAGACTAGAAATTATAAAAAGTTTAAATAGTTTCACTTTAGTCATTGTTATAGTCACTTGTTACATAATCACTTCACACATCATACTTGGTTAATTTGATATTTGTGCTAGATTACTAAGACATTCATAGGTTCCTCAAGAGTTTGACATTTAGGTTAGTGCTACTATATTGCATTTAGCTTAGTTTTATTTCATAGTTAAGCAACAAGGCTTATCAAATTTGGTGTCATTGCTGGGGAACCTAATTCTTCGGTAATCGTGTGTCCAAATATCACTTTGACTGAGTTGTGTTGTTGCACTTTCATTTACTTGTGGTTGCTGGTTCAAGAAAATTTTTTTGAAAAATCCAAGAAACATTTTTGAGTAGTGTCATTCCTTGATTTGATTAGTGTTTTTACTTGCTTACTTGTTGGAAAATTACTGTTAGAAGTTATCTTGGTGAATAGGGAAGTGGCTTTGTGGTAAACAAGTGAGACAAGCTACTGTTCTGCATCTAAAGTGTGATTCTGTCACATTTCGCCGTGGCATACTCTACCTTTTGCCGTGGCACTTGTCATTAAGAAGGAGGAAGTTTGATTTGGCCAAGGTTCATCATGGCGCACTTTACGCTTCGCCGCAGTGAACTACTCTACTGAAGAAATTTCTACACTTGATTTTGGCTGGTTTTTCAATACATTCTTTGAATCTTTGACATTCTTTTAAGTGTTTAATTACACTTTAAGCTGCTCTTAATCTGTATTAATTAACTCTTTAATTGGTTTATTCAAATTCTTGATCCTTGAAGTTGAGTTGCTCATTAGGAGTTTGATTGTTAAAGTGGTTCAAGTATTGTATAACCAAATCTGGAATAGAAACACTTTTACCACTTGATACTAAGATAAATAAGACTTTAAGAACACTTAAGAAGGAAAGGTTACTTGAGGGTACTAGTGGTTTGCATTGTGAACATCCTACACCTTTTACACATCTATTTCCATCACATTTTGAATATTCTTGTGATACTTCTAAATTTGCTGAATCAGATTCTTCACTTGGCAATTACATAGTGATGAACGCTGTTGCTAAGTAATCAAAATTATACTAGGAAAATACAACAGGCACTACTACAATGAAGACTTTTTACTTTTGTTTTGCATGACTTTTTATTTCTGTTTTGCGGGGAACATGAAAAGAAGGGACATAAAAAGTACCCCCTTTTTACTTTTGTTTTGAACAGAAGAAAATAATGGTATTATTTAAGTTTGTTTTGAACAGAAGTAAAAAATCACTTTTTTACTTCTGTTTCTCAAAAAACAGACGTAAATTTACGTCTGTTTTTCTTAAACCAGACATGAATTGATGTCTGTTTTGCTAAAACAGACATAAATTCACGTCTATTTTTGGATAAACAGACATAAATTTATGTCTGTTTTGGTAAAACAGAGGTAAATTTACGTCTATTTTGGTGTAAAACAGAGGTTAAAAATGTGATTTTTTTCATTCAGCACAGTCCCAATAAACATTAACCAAATTCAAAACTAATAATATCAATTGAATCCGATTCATTCAAATTACAACATAAAACACCTCATAATGACTATATCATCATGCCAATTCCTAAAATTTAAAAAGACATAAAAATTACTTTTACAAGTAGTGGAGATTTTACATATAACTATAAAAATCCAAAAATTATTAGAACAAAGCTTTCCATTGACAAATAATTAATGCATAACAATCTTTTTAATCTTCAAATCCATTATCCAATTAATAAACATCCCATTTTTAAAGCTTCCTCTTGAATGTAATCAACATTCTAATTCAATGCATATAGGAAAATTCTCTTTTAGACATTTTGACAAACACTTTTGATGTATTAATTTTCAAACTAGTTAATAAGGATTTTAAACTTCAAATCTATTACCCAATCAATGTAAACAAATTTCAACCTATCTAAATGCAATTTTTTCATTAATAATTTAATGTATACTCAATCCTTAATCTAAATTCAATACATATAAGAAACTATCTAAATGCAATCTCTTTTAGGCATTTTGACAAACACCTTGTATGCATTATTTTTCTAACAAGTATTAACAAGGCTTGAAATCTTTAAATTTTCTACCCAATCAATATATACAAATTTAAAACTATCTAAACACAATTCTTCAATAAAATTTTAAACAAAAACCTTAGAAACCAACTCAAAATTCCTCAAGTCACACAAACCCACGTACAACATATTAAACCCACAACACATCCGTTGAATGAACTTACCTTCACTACAGATTGAAACTGTTCTGGCTTGCCTTCGAATCAGAGAGTATCACGGCCTAGAGAGATGAGGAGGACGGCAAGTTGCTATGTGTGTGAACTTCACTGCTTCAGCCTTGTTAATCGACGGTGACGAGCTACTGCAACACAAAAATGATAGTTGATGCAAAATGACGACAATGGAGTGAGGGCTAGCTACAGAATAATGGCCTTGAGAGAACTGAAATTAGAGGGAGAGTTTCAGAGTAGCTCACGGTTGCTGCAGGTAGAAGATGAAAATGAGAGGGAGAGAGCGAAAAATCAAAGTTCCCGTGCACTCTAGCCACTGGCTGGTGACTAAATTAGCTTCGCAGTACTAATATGAAGCTGATGAGGGCAAATTTTTTTAAAAAATAAGCCACCTTCATGTCTGTTTATTTAAAAATAGATGTGAAGTAACGTCTATATGTATCAAACAAACGTTAATTCATGTCTGTTTGGAGAAAACAGACATGGCTTCACGTCTATTTTCTCCAAACAGACGTGAATTAATGTCTGTTTTTATTAAATAGACGTTACTTCGTGTCTGTTTTGTGTAAACAGACATGAAGTAATGTCTGTTTTGTGTAAACAGACATAAAAACTATATATTTCTCCTTTGTTTTTTAGAACAGACATAAATGAGGGAAGTAAATAACACATTTTGTTGTAGTGAGGTGAGGCAATACCTAGGTCATTCTTCTCAAAGTGCCTTAAGTTGTAGTTTAATTCTTAACAATTCATTTTAATTATCAAGTTACCAAGGTAAAAGATTGAGTTTCAAACTGGAAAATCTAAGTGAGAAATAGATTAAAAACAAAAGTAACAGTAAAGGTTTAAAATGAAGAAGGGGTTCACATAAGAGATGATAGTTCCCTTAGCAATTCATCTTTCCTTCCTTGTTCAATCCTATAATTTGGAGTCTCTTAGAGTCAATTAAAAGGATAGATTCAGCTACTACTCAAATATGTCTAATCCATAAGTCAATAACAACTATCTTACTAGATTCATTGTCTTGATCTGTAGAGTAGGAAAATCAATTGACAAGAACACTCGAGAAGCAAAATTGCAATTCTTTAAGGATGACCACTAATAGAACCCATTTGTTTTATATTATTTCATATCATTTTTGGGGTTTTTATTATAGATTTTGGCTCTTTTCGATGATAATTATGATTAATTTAGATGAAGAGTCATTGCTTTGAGTAGTTATCTTTTTGAGCGTAGATTGTCATAATTAGTCATTAATTATATTCAATTAATTTCTAGGACAATTAATGCTTCAAATTATTACTTGTCATTGTAGGACATTCAAGAATTAGAGCTAAGATAGGGAACCAAAGGATCACACAACACAAGACCAAGAGCAGCAACACTGGAACACTTCATCGCGACGCAACTTCAAAATCTCACCAGTGACCTCTCGGGAAATAAATTCATCACAGTAAAAGTATCCCTTAGTCACGATGAAAACACTCGTATCAGTAATTCCAGATTCAAATCAAAATGTGAAATTGAAGCCCAAACTCATATGATCCGACCCAGATTGGCCCCTTAAACACTTAGAAACTCTATTTTCATCCCATGACTCCATTGTATCATTGCCAACACCTCTATTCTCTCATCTTCTTGCCTCTCCACCTCCATCTTCTTCCCCATTCATTTCCTTTACCTTTCCTTCACTCTATCTCATTTCCTTCCACTCCCAGTTGCCATGGCTAACAGATTCACTTTGGTTAAAGCTTTTTTTGAAGCTATAGAGAGCTAGGGTTTACCAACTCTTAAAGATGGTGGAGTGGCATGAGTTTCCAAGCTTCAAAGGGGAGTTTCAGTTTCAATCTGTAGTTGTTACCTATGTTTTTATAGTTTCCTAGGTTTAGAAATTGTAATTCTTAGTTAGACACTTGGATTGTTGCTGTGATCATTGTTTAATGATTTATAATTGTGGTTTGGATTGGTTAATGTTGAATTTTGTGCTTCAATATATGTGGTTGCATATATGTCTCATGTAATCCTCTTGATTCTCTCTTGTCATGCATCATTATGTTTTGATATGGAGCTGATTCTGGATTGCATTAAACCAATTGCATTGATCATTCTCAAATTACACATTGGGAGAGCTTAACAGTGTTTTTATTAATGAAGTTCATTGATTTAAACATTGGACTCAATGGGTAATTGAAGTTGTTTTTTAAGAAAACCTAATGACTTTATGAAACTCCCAATATTTTAAGTAAGCTATGATTGCCATTAAAACCATTTTCAAGAGGTTTCCTATCATCCATTTCCATTCAATCAACATTTAACACCAAAAATATTATAGCTCAGATTTATTTTCATTGCATATATTGTAGTCATCATTCATTTAAATCTTTAAAACCCAAACCCCTTTCATTGCATTGCATGGCATTTAGTCTAGCTTAGGTCATTAATAAAGGCTCCTAAAAGTGAACACAACCCGAATTGCACTGTTATACTGCATCTCTTGGATCCAGTTATAAATTTATTGCATTTGACCCTAAGGCATAATGACACGGTCGAATCAACCACAACTATGAATCATCAAAATCATTCAATCAAATTTAGAATTACAGAACAACAATCCAAGCAAATTGAATTAGATCTACAAATTATCAAAGAATCCTTTGTTCAACTAAATCGAAGGACACAGACTCACTTCTAAATGTTCAATCAGATCTAAATTCCAAGAACCATAAATCTAATCACACAACTCTCATTCTAATCACAAATGTTCAACTGATACAAATGAATCTTAGAATAGAAAGTGGAAATCAGATCTAAAAGACTCCCTGTTCAGCACTATGAACTCAGGTTAGCTTAATTACTAGGAGAACTTTAGAATTTAGCCACGCATGTGATGAAGCCTTGTCGTTAAGGGCTCTCAAAAATACTAGAATTAAGCTTAGAAGTGCAGTGGCTCAACCCTAGGTCGATTCACAAGGAGGCTTGTTGTTCAAGAGTTTTGTTAATTAAATGCCAATCACAAATTAATTATAAGAATTGAGATTGATTTTATCTGATTGAATTACTCTAATCACCTAATATTTATTTGACTTTCTGAGTTAAGATGAGTGAAGAATGACAATAGTGGAGATGAAAGACAGTAGTGGGGAGTATGAGAGAAATACAGTGGTGATTCTTCCTAAGAGTGTGGCTTCACCTTCATCACCTTATAAAATAAGAAGCCGATTGCAATCAAGAGAAAATATGCAGCAAATTATAAGTGGATGAATAAAAAATTCTCAAGATAACATCAACCGATAGTTACCGTAAATCAATCAACTCAATCGCAATACCAAGTCAAACTAGACTCAATAGTCAGATCAAATCTACTCAGAATCCAAGAATACACCGTCAATACATCATATTACAACCTGAGAACAGAGTTCCTCAAGATGAGCAATCTAAATCTAATCTAAAATCACAATTAACTAATATAACCATATGAGATAATCGTGAATCTAGGAAGAGACGAACTCCCCTGTCAAAGCAATGGCTCTAGTTCGGCTTCACATCTTAGGAAGGATGAATGCCTAGCTGCTCATGGATAGAAGAAGAACTACATTGATACGCTCCCAAATCGCCATGGCAGAAGCTTGAAGGAAGAAGATGAGATGATGGTGAGATGATGATAATCTGGACGGAGGATTCTGAGAGGAAGAAGAAGAAGATTGATCCCCTGAATAATGATTGAAGCCTTATAATTAACGCCCTAGTTAGGATCCACACCTTTCAGGATGGAGCTCTAAGATCCGATTCATCCACTTCCTCCTCCAGCTCCATTCGAGCGTTTCTGGTTTAAATTGCTGATATGTGTCATCTGCCACAGTGCATTCACTTATCCGTCGTGGTGCCTTACCAATACGGTGTCGTTTGGATTAGTGACTCTGAACTTCTCATTAAACTGAATCCGCCGTGGCTCCTTTGAACATCTACCATGGCACCTATCCCAGGGAGTCCTTTGGCAAATCTGTCGCAGCGCATGAGGTAACATGGCATGGCGCCTCAGACAGAATGGCTAAAATGCTAGTGGAACTCCCTGAAATTCACACCAAACAGGGATCAAAAGTACATACATATAAATCATATAAAAACATGCAAAAACACCTATAAAACCTCACAATTTCCTTTCACTAACTCTTTTGCACAATGAAAGCTAATTATACCCAAAATACGCAATTATAAATGGTAAAAGCATAAGTTTAGGACTAGAAATATATGCAAATAATGAGACTTATCAGCATGCCTTGATTTGCAGTAGAATCAGCAAGAATCAATGGAAGATCAATGAAGAATCGGTGGAAAGTGAAGGATTTGGGCGAAAAGGAGGAGAGAATTGGGAGAAGGTAGAGAGAACAAGAAAATCAGTAATCTGGAGGTGGAAAAATTGAATCTGAACTGCCCCGTATGAGCGCACAATTTTTTGTATTTAAATTTGAAATTTTTCATGTCTGGCACGGCGCCTAGCCAAAATGGTGTCATCTCAATTAGTGATTCTAAGTTCATTGTTGAACTACATCCGCGGTGGTGCCTTTGATAATCTGCCATGGCGCCTATTACCGAGAGTACTTTTGCAATTCCGCCACAGTGCCTAAAATGATGTGTGCCGTGGTGCTTTATATAGAATGGCCAGAATACTGAAGAAACTCTCTGAAACTCACACACTAACAAGGAATCAAAAAGTACCCACACAAATAAAATCAAGAAAGAACACAAATAAAACCTAATAATTCCCTTCACCAACTCTTATGCATATGAGAAAACAATTATACCCAAAATATGCAAATATAAATG
>NW_021636879.1:0-111499 GCF_004799145.2 Neltuma alba | reverse complement strand
TTGAATAAGTGCCCTAAATGTGGGACTTCAAGATACAAATGAAGAAAGATGATGGTGATTATAATGAGATGACCAAAGGTTCTCCTTAAAGGTTCTGTGTTCTCCTTTAAAGGTCTGTGGTATCTTCCAATAATACCACGATTTACGCGTCTATTTGCTAATGCCACAGATGCAAAGAACTTGAGATGGCATTTTGATGAGAAAATATGTGATGGAAAGCTTCGTCACCCAGCAGATTCTCCTCAATGGAAAACAATAGATCAAAAATTTCCTCAATTTGGTGGCGAGCCAAGAAACCTTCGGCTAGGGCTTTGTACGGATGGAATTAACCCATATGGTAATCTTAGTAGCACACACATTGCTTGGCCAGTGCTCCTCGTAATTTACAACTTGCCTCCTTGGTTATGTATGAAAGAAAAGTATTCATGCTATCTTTGATGATCTCGGGGCTAAAACAACCGGAAACGATATTGATGTGTATTTGGCACCTTTGATTGAGGATCTGAAGAAATTATGGGAGGAAGGTGTTGATGTGTTTGATGCATATAAACAAGAGACCTTCAATTTACGTGCCATGATCTTCACCACGATAATGACTTTCCAGCATATGAAAATTTGTCTGGATACAGTGTTAAGGGGCATAAAGCATGCCCGATATGTGAAGAAGGCACCCACTATATGCAACTTAAACATGGCGGAGGAAGACAGTATATCTTGGTCACAGAAGGTTTTTAGTCGGTATCACCCTTACCGTAGATTGAAAAAGGCATTTAATGGCTCACAAGAATATGAAATGGCTCCAAGACCATTAACTGGAGAAGAAGTTTATCAGGGTGTGGAGGGAATTAATGTGGTCTTCGGTAAGAAGAAGAAGAAGAAGACTGCCAGTGAGAGAAATATATGGAAAAAAAGATCTGTCTTTTTTGATCTTCCATATTGGCGAAGTCTTGATGTGAGGCATAGTCTAGACGTGATGCATGTGGAGAAGAATGTATGTGAGAGTCTTGTTGGTACACTTTTGCATATAAGTGGAAAGACTAAAGATGGAATCAATACAAGACGAGACTTAGTCAAATTGGAATAAGAAATGTCCTTCACCCACAAGAAAGAGATGGTAAGAGGGCTTATTTACATCCAGCTGCGCACACATTATCAAAGAGAAGAAAAGAAGTTTCTGTGGTTTGTCAATACTATTAAGGTGCCACAAGGTTATTCTTCTAATTTAAGCAAACTTGTTTCAATGCAAGATTCGAAGATAACGGGAATGAAGTCTCATGATTGTCATGTGTTGATGCAACAATTACTTCCACTTGCTATTCGAGGCATTATGAAAACCGATGTGAGAAATACTATTATAAGACTTTGTATGTTTTTTAGTGCCATTTGCAGCAAAGTCATTGATCATGCTGAGTTGGATGAATTAGAAAATGAAGGTTATGTGATCCTCTCTCAATTGGAAATGCATTTTCCTCCATCATTTTTTGATATTATGGTCCACTTGATAGCTCATCTTGTGCGAGAGATAAGATTTTGTGGCCCTGTGTGTTTAAGATGGATGTACCCTTTTGAGAGATACATGAAAATCCTAAAAGGGTACTCTAAGAATCCTTATCGGCCTGAGGCATCAATTGTTGAAAGATATGTAGCTGAGGAGGCAGTTGAGTTTTGTAACGCATATCTTGACAGGGTAAAGGCAGTTGGTCTTCCTCAATCTCGACATGATCAAGGGAGAAGAAGCAAGGGAACACGAGGTGTCATAGTGAGGTCTATGTCAAGAGAAGTTGTAATGCAGGCACATCTATACATTTTAAACAACACGGATGAAGTTTTGCCGTACTTAAATGCTCACAAGAATATGCTGAGGAACTTGAATCCAAGAAAGAGTGACATGCAACTAGCTAATGAACATAATAAGTCATTTGCAGAGTGGTTCAAGCGAGAAGTGTTAAAAGATGGCAATCCTTCTGAGACAATACAGAGGCTAGCTGCAGGGCCTTCTTTTGAGGTTTTGTGTTGGGGTGGATATGATATAAATGGTTATTCTTTTTACACAAAACCCAAGACGATAAGAGTACTATGCAGAATAGTGAGGTGATGGTAGTAGCGGAAGCCATGCATTTTGCTAGTTCTAAAGACAGAAACCCAATGTTGGCGGCAATGTCCTATTATGGAATAATAGAAGAGATATGGGAGGTTAGTTATACCAAGTTTAAAGTTCCCGTCTTCAAATGTAAGTGGGTTAATAGTAATGCTGTGCAAGTGGATGAAGAATTTGGATTTGTTTCGGTCGATCTTGAGAGGTTTGGATACGGAGACGAGCCATTTATTTTGGCAAGTCAAGCAAAACAAGTGTTCTTCGTTCCCGATCTAGCAAAAAAGAAATTGTCTATCGTGCTTCAAGGTAAAAGGCAAGGAGTTGGTGGAGATGATGGTGACTTAGAGCTTAATCTTGATGAAACCCCGCCTTTCACAGCTACTCGACCTAAAGCAGTTGAATTAGATTTGGTAGATGATGACTATGCTGTTAGAGATGATCATTGTGAAGGAATTTGGGAGGATAATCGTTGTAAGCCTCAAATGAATTTTTTGATATTTTTTTTTTGCTACATATACTTAATAATATAGTGTTTTATATTAACTTGATATTTTTTATTCTTACATTTATTAATTCCTTGTTCTTTAAACAGGAAATGGACGGATCCGGTCAACAGGGTTCTGGTGATGACAGCTCTTTTACTAGCCGGAGAAAGGGTAGAGGGCCAACCCATATGAGGCATTTAGCTTTACGTGATGAGAGCACAAGCCTATGAGGATTACAGTGGAGTTTGATGATGATCTGAAGCCTATAGGAAAGGATGGGGCTCAATTTACTAGTTATGTGGGTTATCTCGCACGCAGTAAAATTAGCATTGACATTCCTAACTGGAAGAAGGTGGACAAAGATTTGAAGAAAAACCTTTGGGAGGATATATTGGTATATTGTGCATTGTTTTCTCTACTTGTTTCAATTATAGTTGTTTATTTACTTTATAACTCTATGCTATTATTGTATTGCATGCAGCTGACATTTGATATTCCTGCCACTAAACAAATGATGAGAGACCGTCTGTTGAAGCAAATTGCTGAACGGTGGAGGGATTTTAAGTCCATGCTTAACAAATTATATTAATGGAAAAAGAAAGGGTGTGCATCCTAAGGAACGATACCAGTTTATTAGCGATGAGGCATGGGAGAATTTTGTGAAGCAACGTGAAGACCCCGCATTTCAGGTTTGGTTTCTTCAAACTTATTTTTTAATCAGGTCATATTTTATTTAACTAAACTAATTTTGTCGATTTGGTTTCATTGTCATAGGCATTGAGTCAGAAGAACAAACAAATATCTGAGCAGAATGTATACCCACATACCATGTCTCGTGCAGGGTATGGTGGGTTGGAAAGAAGTATGATGGAGGAACGACTGAAGAATGCACAGATGGCTGCTGCTTCAGATCCTACTGGCTACATGCCATCTATTGAGCGTCCTTCTCGCCAAGAAAAATGGAAGGCGGCGAGGATTAAAAAGGGTCAATACATTACTCCACAGTCTGCTGTTGTTGCTGAGAGGATTGTAAGTAATATTTAAGAATTATGCTTCATTAATTGTTTTTTTTCAATTATCTTAAATTGAATTTGTTGTTTTAATGATATAGGATACACTTGAGGAACAACTATCTCAAGGTACATTCATCTCTCAAGGACGGATGGATATCTTGGCCACTGCTATTGGAAAGGCTGACCATCCCGGAAGAGTCCGAGGGGCCCCTAAAGGGATTGGTATCAAAGAATTTTTTGGCTCTGCTTCACGAAGAAGCACCAGATCATCCTCCGCTAACATGGTATCTAAAGAGGAGCTCGACCAACGAATACAAGAAGAAACAGAGAGAGTTCGAGCTGAACTAAGTCAACAACACATGGCAGAGATGCAAAAGATACGTGATGAATTCGATGCCAAGTTTCAACAGACTTTGATGATGATGGGTACGAGCGGATTCCAGATGCCCCAAGTATCTGAACCTTCCCAGGTAATAATCACGCATCTTTTTAAATCTTCTAAAGATTCATTTGATCCATTTAAACTTATTTAATATTTCTTAACTAATTTCATATTATGTTTCAGGGTTCACCTGTGATAAAAAGCGGAAAGGGCAGTAATAATCAGACACAGCCACTGACAGTGTCTGACCCTGACCCTAGCCCTGACCCTGTTGAAGACAATGGGATGCCGTGTTCTCTCTATGTGGATTATGAAAATTCACCTGTTCATGTTGCTAATGGTCGAGCATTCATGGGCACAACGATTCACGGCAACAAAATTCCGAGCAATCAAGCAAGGGTGACAGTGGAGAGGATTGTTCGTGGTCAGGGGGTACACCAGTGCCTAATCCTACTGATGAGGTTCGACTCTTGGCCCAAGCTAAAGGACATTTCATTTTGTGGCCAAAGAGACTTATTACAAAGCCAATAGTGAAGAAGGCGGCAGCAAAGAAGGCCACAACGAGCGCATCATCTGATCCTGTACTCTTGCCTCTTCCTAGTGATGTTGCGCTTATGTATTCCAGTTTGGAGGTTCTTCATTCCATGGTGCCAAACATGGATAAGCCTGTGACTTTCAAGATGCCGTTGGGGGTTGTGGGTTCAGATATAACATACGACTTCACCATTGACAAGAAGGACCTCGTTCAGTTCCTCAACTTTGAGGAGCTTGATATAGCCTTCATACAGCTTGCTATTTTGTAAGTTACAATATCATTTTCTTATTACATATTATACTTCATGCATGTCCTAATGTTTTTTACTTGAACAACAGACATTTTAATCAAATCTGTCGAAACGGAGGACTTGAAAGAACATATGGCTTTATGTGTCCTCAAAGGGTGCAGAAAGAATTTAATACTGTGGAAGCAAGGTCAATCTACATTATGACCGCAATGAGTCAGACCAAAAAGCTAATATATTTTGCACCTTACGTGGAAGGGTAAGTGTATTATTGTATTTGAGATATACAAGTTGTATGTGTCGGGTTATAATTAACATGGTTTGCCTTTTGCAGTTATCATTGGACTCTAATTGTTTGTGCCCCTTTTGACAACAAAGTTTACTGGTTCGATTCACTCTGTGGAAGTCCATCCGAAGAAACCAAAGATGTCATCGACACGTTAGTTTTTATTTATATATTTATTACTTGTGAAGTTTATACAAGCATGCTCTAATATCATTTTCTCTTATAATGTTGATAGGGCTTTTCATAGTTTTAATGTCGTGGCGATTAAACAAAATAGACAAGCACCAACATGGATTCTTCCACAGGTATATGTTGTTTTGAACTAACTTTTAAACATTTTTTGATGAATTAAAGTCAATGTTTATAATCAATAATGTTTAATATTCAATTTTATATCTTATTTTTTTAGTACCGTTGTCAACAAGGACATGTTGAGTGTGGATATTATGTCATCCGCTACATGAATGACATAATTGAGACAGCAATGACAGAGAAATTAGACGAGGTAAAGATGAGTTACGTTGCATGACGTTCTTCAATTTATTTCACATTTTTGACTAAGTTTACTATGTTATTTTTGATTAACAGATATTTCAAAATACTGCGTCATATCTTATGGATGACATCAACTTGATGAGGGACACTTTGTCAACAACATTGGTAGAAAAAATTGAAATTTAGCTTTCAAATAGATAGATAGGTTATTTGTCAAAAAATTCATTGTTAGATGCTTTGTCTCAGTTCCCTCTTATGTTGTTCATGATTTCCATTGTACAAAGAAGTAGTTACTTTTATTTCAGAATTGTTGGACCTAGCCAATACGTGTTCCTTGGTAACCACTTAGTTCTATTATATTGGCCGGTTTCCCTATTTTCGAATTGTGTAAAAAAAATTTCATTGCTGTATATTAACTAGCTAATTGATCTTGTTCTGCGTGATCTGCACTGCCTACATTTGTTTGGAGCTGTAAACTGCAGGGTGGTAAACACGAAAATTTCGCAGAATTTTAAAAAAAAAAAATTTTAACGGCGGTTATACATATGACCGCCGTTAAAACCCTTTTCCACGGCAGTTTTATATTTGACCGCCGTGGAAAGTCCACTTTCCACGGCGGTTTATAACCGCCGTGTTTTCCTTACCTTTCAACGTCGTCTTTAACAACCACGCCTTCAAAACCGCCGTTAAAAGCCTTTTTTCTGGTAGTGCTGGTAGCCCTCTCTGTTGCCTATTGCATCTTTCCATTGATTCCCGTGGGAAAATTAATGGCGAAGGAAGGAATGGTCTCAGGGTTTCCTTCACCACTGCTTTAAGATAAGGGAGTAGTCTCGCGGCAAAAACAGAGGACGATTCTGGCACGTATATCACTCAAACCCTGGCTTCCACTCATCACTTGGGTCACGTCGTTGGTTCAAACCCAAAAAAAAAAAAGTTGCTCATCACAGGGGGCGTTTGATTTTTTTCTCATAAAAGTCTACTGAAAAATATAAATTTAGCTGGCAAAAACAATATAAAATTTGAAAAAAACAGATATAATATTCCGGTGACGCCTCCAACCGTCCCCACTTTGTACGTGTTTCATTTTTTATTCATTTTTGAAGTTTTAAATACTAAAAGAAATAAATAAAATATTTTAAAAGCCATTAAATTGTTAGTATTTATCCTGTGCATCAAAGAAAAAGATATCTATTTTAAATCATATTACAAATTTTACAAATATAATATAAATCCACATGGGTATTTTCTGTGTTTTTATGCCTCGACTACACTTCAAGCTAATATTATATTATTTGGATCATAATTATAGTTCTTGATGTAAATTTTATATGTTGATATTGACACTCATGATTAGCTAAATTATTGTAATATAATAGGGAACTTCTTTTGAATTCACCTTTAATTTCTGCCAAAGAAAATCATCTTTAATTTTTGGATCTTACCCTCGCCTCCTGGATTAATAGAACGTCTACCATTAGTCTTCAGGGGAAAAAAAACCTATATGCTTAAGTGTGTATTAATTTTACACCTCACTAGCCTCATCCCCCAACACTTTTCGGCCTGGCTCCCCTGCTCTGACTTGTGCCCAACTTATAACAGTAACAAACGACTAACTACGTACGATTCCAACAAAACCAAACTTCAGAATCCGAACGTATCTTTCGTAACACACAGTTTACTATCGTCGCATAAATAATCAGAGGTCATGCTAATGTTCCCGTGTTCATTTTGATAAATCATTTAAATGCTCTAGCACTAATTAGATACTCTATCATAAAGATCTTTAAACCGATGAAAACTACTGCTGATGAAATAACTTCTTCATTAATCTCGATCGACGTTTAAATGATTATTTTAGGTTAAACAAATTCGGCATAAGTGATAATGTCATTATGTCAATATGGGATCTTGATAAACCATTACACTGGGTTGATTCAAACACGACACAAACTTTAAATAACAAGACACAGGCTTCTACGTTGCCCTGACATAATTGTGTACGTCTATCTCACCTGCTTATCCTGTACTTCTCTGATATTTTTAACTCCACATGATCATAATGCGACAAACACAAATTTCCTCCATCACAATTCAATTTGAGCGAGCCGTACAGATATTTTGAATCATACTGTAACCTGTGCTGACCCTAGTAGGTGCGAACGTGGGGGGGCTGTATGGTTCTTGGCAATCAGGCAAAGATCGTTCTTCTTGTGCGTTGTTATTCCTGGTACGACTTCTGCGTCAATGTCTTGCTCCTTAATTCCAGAGGGCAATTCCCAATCAAAAGAGTGAAGAAGATTGGCAAAGCATAAGCTCCACGGTGGCCAATCTCAAGTGCAATGCAGGACAAATCCTGCGTCCAGCTCCAAATGGAATCAGCTCAAAATCTTGCCCTTTTAAGTCTATTGAACAGTTGAAGAACCTTTCTGGGTAAAACTGTTCTGGGTCTTCCCATGATTCAGGGTCTCTTCCTACAGCCCATGCATTCACAAAAACTAGAGTCTTGGGTTGAATCTCATAGCCTTCTATGTTGCACTTTTCTATGGATTCTCTCGGCACAAGTAAGGGCACAGGTGTGAACAGTCTCAGAGTCTCCTTCACCACTGCTTTGAGATAAGGAAGCCTTTCTATATCCTCCTCATATATAAAATCTTTTTTGATGACATATAACTTTCGGATTTCATCTTGTGCCTTCTTCATCACTCTAGGATTCTTCATAAGTGAGGTCATCGCCCAAACCAATGTCGCTGCACTCGTGTCTGTTCCTGCTACAAATATATTCTGCATCCACCATAAGAGAAATTAATTGATCAGTAACCCTAAAAAGATACCATATCAATGCAGCACAAGAAGATGGAGACAACATCACCATGAGCAAAGCTTTGATGTGGTCCATAGTGAGATCAACCGAATTTGAATGAGCACTCATCATTTCAAGAAAATATCTATGATATCCTTTTGTTCGGTTTGAGGATTTGTTGGACTCATGTGGTCGTCGATGACTTGTTGGTAGAACATGTCGAGCTGTTTGAAGGTTTTGTCCAGTCGACTATGAAGTCCTCTGATTCTGTCAATCCACCCCAACGATGGTATATAATCTGAGAAGTAAAATTCAGCCAACAAGGCCTGAGATTCGCGGAGCAGTCCATGAAATCTACTTCTCTCGCTTCCTCTGTCTTCCAAATCATACCTCTTCCCGAAAGCAATCCTACAATCAAAGTTCCTGTGAAAGACATCATCGTTTCGCTCAGGTTGATTACCTTGTGAGAAGCAGCAGATTGAGACAACTTTCGAATTATTCTCACAACCTCATCTTCCCGAATTGTACGAAACGAGTGTATGCGCCGAGAGCTAAACAGGTGGAGAGCACATAACTTTTTCATTTCTCTCCAATAGTCA
Source organism: Neltuma alba (assembly GCF_004799145.2). Lineage (NCBI taxonomy): Eukaryota > Viridiplantae > Streptophyta > Magnoliopsida > Fabales > Fabaceae > Neltuma > Neltuma alba. Next base: position 102,562 of record NW_021636879.1, on the reverse strand, counting down.
CTGTAAGGAGCGAAAGCCAAGTCCAAGCCATTGTACGACAATTTTTGTTGACCAAGCAAGGGTGGTCTGCTAGCGAATACGAGGTCATGGGTTTTCATGACCTGTCTGGCTATTTTGGCCGAGGAAACAACTATGGTGGGCTTCAGGCCGAAGCGAAGGAAGATGAGAGGGCCATATTTCTTGGAGAGAAGCCATAAATAGCGATGTTGGGCAGAGTTAGGAAGCTGATGAAGATTGCCTATGAGAGGAAGACCAGAAGGACCTGGTGGAAGATGTGGTCTTGTTCTTCTTGTTCTGTAGATAAGAATTACGAGGAAAAGAGATACGAAGAGGAGGACAAGTTCCAACATGTCTGTGTGTGACTGGAGCTAAGCACTTGATTCTAAGTTATATATTGAAGTGGGGATATCAATAGTGACTACCAACGCTCAAGAAAATTAGAAAAGAAAACAAAATGAAGAGAGAGTAGAGGAATGGTCGCCATCTACGACACGAGTCGGGGTTCATAATCTCTGTAGCTGTCCTTGTTCCATAGCTTGAAATACAAAGGATTTTCATCCAAGACAAGTAAATGAATATGGAACGTGTCGTTGCGCCTGATCATTTCCTTTTATTTTTTTGGGCTTTGCACAATTTGCAGTGAATATTTTGTGGGTTCAGGAGATGTTCGGGCGTAAATATACTTTTAAAAATTATTTTTAAAATAAACTTCTTTATATATTTATTTTGTATATCGTAAAATTATTTTTAAAATTATAATTTTGTTTTTCCTTTTATGCTTTTCTAGATTCAAAAATTTTGACTTATCTGTTAAAGGCCTGCATCGATTGGCCCACACGACAGTGATTTAGCAAAATGAAGTGATCCTCAACAACTCAATTCCTCAGCCTCAGATACCACGACAGTGATTGATTAGTGAAATTTTATTTTATTTTCAATTCTAATGAATTACTTGAGTTGCGTATAAAGATAATTGTTTAATATTCAAATTATTTTACAAAAAAAATTAACGTAAAAAAATTAAATATACAGAATACTAAGCACAGATAATTCAAATTAACTTTGACATTTATTAAAAAAAACCATTTAATTTACTGAATTTAATTTCCTCACTTTATTTTTAGACACATTAAAACTTCGACAACGAAAATTATATTTTTTCCCAACAAAACAACGAAAATTATATTAAAGAAAATCAACTCCACATAATTACAATACAAGGAATAATTCAAGTTTCGTCTATCATAGTTGATATATATGTTGAAAAAAATAAAAATAAAAAGAAAGTATAAGAGGCTAGCTGCACGTATTATTTTATTCATACTCTATAACATTGGAAACCTATGTCAATAATAGGCCTAGAAATTGGTTTAGTTTCATGGATCTTAGCGACTAAGCAGAGATCATTTTTCTTGTGTATGGTTAATCCTGGCATGACCTCTGTATCAATGTCTTGCTCCTCAATCCCAGCAGGCAATTCCCAATCAAAAGAGTGAAGAAGATTAGCAAGTGCAAGCTCCGCATTGATTACTCCCATTTGAATTCCAGGACAAATCCTACGACCAGCTCCAAAAGGAATCAGCTCAAAATCTTGGCCTTTGAAGTTTATTGAGCAGTTGAAGAACCTTTCTGGATAAAATTTTTCTGGGTCTTCCCATGTCTCAGGGTCTCTACCTATGGCCCATGCATTCACTAAAACTAGAGTCTTGGGTTCAATCTCGTACCCTTCTACGTTGCACCTTTGCATGGATTCTCGTGGCACTAGTAAGGGCACAGGTGTGAACAGTCTGAGAGTCTCCTTCACCACCGCTTTGAAATAAGGAAGCCTTTCAATATCGTCTATGCGTATAAAATCTTTGATCTCCCCATATAACTTTCTGATTTCATCTTGTACCTTTTTCATCACTCTGGGATTTTTCATCAATGCGGTCATCGCCCAAACTACTGTCGCTGCACTCGTGTCTGTTCCTGCTATAAATATGTTCTACATCCACACATAATAATTTGATCGATAACCCACAAAAAATACTATATAAATCCATGCAGCTCAAAAAAAGGAGACATACAATATTAATTACCATGAGTAAAGCTTTGATGTGATCCAAGGTGAGATCAACCGAGGTTGAACTAGCGTCCTTTATCTGAAGGAAGATATCAATGATGTCTTGTTGGTCGGTTTGATGAGGCGTTGTTGGATTCATGTGATCTTTGATGACTTTTTCGTAGAACAAGTCAAGCTGCTTGCAGGTTTGATCCAATCGACTGGTAAGTCCTCTGAGCGTATCAACCCACCCCAGCCATGGCAAATAGTCTGAGAAGTAAAATTCTGCCATCAAAGCCTGAGCTTCCTTCAACAGTTCATGGAATCTACTTCTCTCACCTCCTTCATCTTCTGCCTCATACCTTTTCCCGAAAGCAATCCTACAAATCAAAGTGCTAGTGAAAGATAGCAATGTCTCACTCAAGTTGATTACCCTGTGAGATGCAACAGATTGAGACAACTTTCGAATCATTCGCACAGCCTCATCTTCTTGTATGGGACGAAAGGATTGGGTTCGTCGGGAACTAAACAGGTGGAGGACACACAATCTTCTCATTTCTCTCCAATAGTGACCGTAGGGAGTGAAAGCCAAGTCTAAGCCATTGTAAGACAATTTCCTTTGACCAAGCAAGGATGGTCTGCTAGCAAATACGAGGTCGTGGGTTTTCATGACTTGTCTGGCTATTGTGGCAGAGGAAACAACTATGGTCGGCTTGACGCCAAAGCGCAGGAACATGAGAGGACCATATTGCTTGGAGAGATGCCACAAGTAACGATGTGGTTCAGGGCTAAGAAGCTGGTGAAAATTGCCTATGAGAGGAAGACCCGGCGGACCTGGTGGAAGACGCGCTCTTGTTCTTCTTGTTCTGTAGAAAAAAAGTAGGAGAAAGGTGGATGAGAAGAGAATGACAAGTACCACCATGTCTGTGATACGATGCAAACTAAACTGCACGAGGAGGTAAGCACTTGATTCCAAAACTATATATAGAGTATAAGCGGTGATCAGTAGAGGAATAGTGGGATTGGTTGCAGTCTATGACAACTGACACCCATGGAGGGATTTGTCTTTTATTTCCCCTTTTTTAGGTTCTGCGTCTATAAATAGCTTGAAAACAAAAGCTGTCATTAGCCACTGTCAGTAAGGGGGTGTTTGGATAGAAACCAAACCATGGTTTCAGAAGTGCTTTTACGGATTACGAAGTAAATATGTGGAGGAGATTACCTCGTTTTACGGAAAAGTGCTTCTGAAACCATGGTTTTGGGTTTCTCAAACACCCCCGTTGCGTTCTCCTTTTTTCTTTTTCTTTCTTTTGTGCTGAAACAAGATGTGTTTTATTATATATTGACATATCTTTGTTTTTTGGACCATATTGATATATCAATTATATGCTTGAGTAAAAATCTTGGTTCTGATTAAAAAAAAAGCTATGATAAAATATTAAACATATATTGGTTGGTATAATTTACGTCGGTCTGTAAGTTTTTTTTTTTAATATAAAAGATTCTCAATTTCAAGAGTCCAACGCGGCCTTCTCAACATGCAGATTTGCGGCTAAGAATGGAAAGATGGAAAAAGTATGAACAAGCATGAATTTCTATGGTTTGGATTGATCATGATGATGAGTCATGAGGTTGAGTTGGGCACGTGATATGGATTAATAATTAGATTGATAAACACCATCGTTTTCTTTGTTTCTTCCTTCTTTAATTCCCTCCTCCTCATGTCCACCATCCTTTATCCTCTTCTTGTTCTTTTGCTCAACCGCTTCCTCCAAATCTGGCACATCTTCTTCATTGAAACGGTCACCATGAATAAGCATCAGTCGTGACCATCTCATATATATATATATATATATATATATATATCGCCTCAAGATCTGGAGAAGCACCGGGATCCTACACACACACACACACCATCTATGAATTGTGCATGTCTAATCACACGTGGTCTGTCTTTGTTGTTTTTGAGAAAATATGAATATGAATTGTGCATGAAGGAGATATACTTGCATCTATCTCTACAACGACTTTTATTATGTCGATTCAACGAAGGAGATTCGGTCCTCTCTATGTCAATAATTGGGCCCGTTTATAAACCATGGATTGAGGTCTCTGACCTCGATTTGGGCCCTCCTAAGATCCTCTCTTTCGGTCCTTCTCAATTCTGAAAAATCAGCTTCTGCACGTGGACAACTCTTTGTGATAAACATGCAATAACTCCTATTTAATAATTTTCTTTTAAAGGAGGTGTGGCGATCCAGGGAAGTAAACCAGCCATACTCCACGGAGATTCACTAATTTAAGAGAGGTGATGGTCTTTTTTTAATTCGAGATTGCATTACGAGTAAATCTCCCTATCGATAATTGCAATGTGGAATTAAATTCCTGGGTTAACTTATTTCCTTATTATTTATACGAGGGAATATACCAAGCAAAAGGGTGATACTTGTATTGAATCTTTGTTGATTCAAAACTCATGATAGTGAAAAGTAAGTGCGCAGAATCCCATTTTACGGAACGGGATTTGGGAAATGGATTCCATTGAATTTATGTTGTTCTTGTTTCATGCCCGAGATAACGAATCAAGGATTGGAAGGATGTCATCAACTCATCATTTTTATTAGCTCTTTTCAGAACTCAACACATGTAGCCTTTCTTTACAACGCAGAGGACATAATAGAACAGCAACAAATATAACCTTTATTCAGTAACTCAAAACGACTACAAAGCTAAATTATTCATCACATCCATAAAACCAGAAATGTTACTTAAGACAAGCAAGCACAGATAACTGCTAAATATCGAAACCCAGAAAGGTAGATAGACAGAGAGACATTGGTAGAATAGCGAACAGCTGAAATCATTGTGCTGATAATATAATTAGATTGGTGACACAGTTCATTCACATGGGATCATCGGACGACGAATCATTGGCTTCGGGGGGTCCGGCTTCATCATCAGCAGGAGCAGGGTTATGTGGTGGTGGATTTCCAGGGAATGGTGGGGTTGCAGCGTCAATAATGGTCTTAAAAGTATCGTCATAAAGGTCGAAAGCAGGGTTAGTCCTCATAATGTTTAATATTTCCTCATCCTCAGCCTCCATCTCCTTCTCCAACCTCTCTATCTTTGCCTTAATCTTCTCTGTCTCCGCTGAAAATTGATCATATTATTAGTTACTAGTTGCACCAAAATTAATAGAGAGGATTTCAACATAAAAGAACCCCAAAAAAAAAGAAGAAAAAAGACTATTCAGCGGGACAAAAACCTTTCCTGGCCCGGACGTTGGCTGCAGTGTCCTCGCGCCTTCTCGTCAGGGCTTCAATTTCATTTTGGTATTGTAACCTCCCGGTTGTTTGTCTCTGATATTCCATGTCGTTCTGTGCAATTTGTGCCTATGGAAGTGCCAAATACAAACACTATTCAAACCGTTTGATTTTTTTTGGGGGGGTTAGCAATAAATTAAAGCTGGAAGCTATGCCATGCCCACACATGTAATTGAGAGCTTTTTAATCACCTCCAAACTTGTCACTTGAGCTTCAAGCTGCTGCATATGATACTGCCTTCTGTGACGAAATGTTTCTGAATATCTTCGATTAGCCAAACGACTGCAACCCTTCAACACACACACTTGTTACCATGATTATAATCATCACAACAGATATAATGCGTTGATTTAGCTGTAAAAGAAATGATTAGGCCTGAAACCAAAAACGTACGCTCTCAGATCAGCTGGTTCCATTTCACCACCACCTTGAACCTGCTGGGGCTGGGTCTGCAAGTTAGCCTCAACAAACATTTCAGGGTTTTCCGGGTTAGGGTTCTCCTCTCTGGGTCTTCTTTGGCTGGATCGAGGAGCAGTTTGGGGCAAATTCTCTCCACCTCTCTTTCCTGAGCCTGATCCCTCCATTTCTTCCAACTTAAGATCGAAGCCCTACATACACAACATTGAATGAAGAACAAATGAAAAACATTCAAAATTATTCATTAAATAGCAAGCATTTGCATGAAATACTCTAAAAGGCTCCTTTCTCTCTCGATTTTTTGCCCACAAATTGCTGCATATACTGATGATCTATACTCACACTAATAACAGGAATGATATTGAGCTAGAGCGAGTGAGGACCAGGTGAGAATACTCGGCCCTTTATATAGATATAAGCCTGAAATTAATTAATCATGTTTGAATATGCCATTAATACAGTGATTAAATGGCATTCTTGTAATTATCTGGACTGTACTCTTTTAGGCATAAATTTTTTTTTTCAAAAATAAAATCCAAATCATTTATTATTATCCCCAAGTGTCAGAAACTTCCCAAGACTTACATGGAAATTTATAAAAAATGAAATCCAAATCACTAACTGTTCCAGACCTCATAAAACCTAAACTCACCGAGCCAACGGCATTCAGAGATAGAATGAGAGTGCAATGAGCTTAATGATACAGCTAGTCAGCTATACGGTGCTTTAATTTTAATAAATACTAATAATATATATAGCCTGATTACCTAATTTGTAATTAAAAAACAAAGCACTTATGTCTCAGGGATGAGCTGAAAAATAAAATGATGAGTTGTGCTTGATTGATTCATTGGGTTCTGAATTCACTGCTAGATAATTAGCATATACAAGTCCAGTATATGAGTATGTATGAAATTTGGACACCTATAATATTTGAGCCTCATGTTTTGCGTGAATTTGACATAAGTCGCATTATTTATAATTTATATAGAATGATTTTCTATAAAGTTTATTATATACTTGGGAGAATGACAAATAAGGACCTTGAAAATTACTAAATCCCAAATCAAGATTTGTTAACACACTTTAATAGATTTTGACATCACTTACCTTGTAAATAACAACGTATTTTTGTAAGAATAGTTGATTTGGGATTTTGTTATTTTTATAGTCTTTTTTTAATCATTTTCCCTATATTCTTTCAATTTTACTTATTTTTTTATAAAAAATTTGGAGGTTTAATTTGTTTAGTATTAGTACAGGAATTATAGGAATTATAGGTTGTGCATCTATTTCTGGGCCTGTTCCTCTCCCAAAAGGAAGAAGGGCTCATATAATTTTTTATTCTTTAAGTTGGTTTTTATTTTGATTTTGATTTTTTTAAATTTTAAACTATAGGTTTTGGTTCCTCAAATTCTTTCTATTTAAAATATTGGTCTCTATAATTAAAGAATAGATTATTTTGCTCCTTAAAGGATCAAAACTTATAATTTAAAATTCAAGGAACTAAAACCAAAATTCATGTAAATTTGAGAGACTAAAGATTATATTAAGAAATCAAAAAAAGGAACAAAAACTAACAATATGCAGCATCGATATGAAGCCTAAAAACTAGATAGAGATATTGAGAGATATGAACAATTTGGCTTTCTTATCAACCTCCATGAGTTTTTCTTTATTTTATTGTTTTAAATTTCTCCACACATATTTCATTATTTTTTTTCAATTTTATTTTCAAACTTCTAATTTTTTACTGGACATATAAATATATCAACAAAGTTTAAATGTTGAAAAAATAATATAGCATTTATAGTATTTTTTTTTAAAAAAACTTAAAGTTATTATCTTGTTGAGTACCTAGTATGCGTTATTAGAGCCAAGATTCGATCACTGTAAACTCGTTATCCACATTTACCTAATCAAATACATTCATGCCAATCTTTTTGGTAGAAAATTAGGCGGTATCCCCTAACCAATAATCAGAGACTAATTCTCTTGAAATGTGGAAATAACCGAACTGGATTTTGCTTCTTCTAACTAAGGGGGTGTTTGGATAGAAATTAAATCATAGTTTTAAAAGTACTTTTATAGTATACAAAGTAAATATGTGGAAGAGTTTATCTGTTTTACAAAAAAAGTACTTCTGAAAAGCACTTTTGGATGCTTCCAAACACCCTCTAAGTATATTTTTCTATGCACACAACCTTGTTCAAACCCAAACATCATGTTTAAACGAATTTAATTCTAAGATCGTATCTCTTGAAGATTGGAACATAGCTGAGCGAAGAATATGATCTTAACAAATGGCTAGACCTCATATTCTCTTGCTGCGTATGTCTTACTGTTTAAATTTGATAAAATCCTCGTGTTCGTCGAAGAAAGCAGTGTGCAGTGACAGGCCAAGACACACATATATGCAAGAGAAAGATCAAGAAACAAAGATCAAGAAACTTTATTGCATTGTATGGTTCCAATCGAATTAACCGGTAAGGTGCACAAATTCGTTGAAGAGAGTGGAGACACACACACACACGGGGTAAATATGCTAGTACTATATAGGAAGCGATAATAATGCGAAGTACCAGTAAGCGAGTGAAAGAAAATTATGTATTACGACTAAGATAAGGTTACAGTATTTAATCTTGACAGAGTGGACTTAAGAATGTAAACGTTTGATTAAGATTGCATTCAAGGATTCCGCTTGGGATGTTTGGTAAATCCAGTGAAGAGGGAGAGAAGAGAAAGTTGAGTTCATGAGTACGTAATATTATACTTTTTTATTCTTAATATAAGACCTAATTAATTAATTTAAGTAATTAAGGATATTAGTTAAATCAGTTAATATGATATGTTTTTTTAAAACATTCTAATCATCTTATTTAATTCATTCCCATCCTCTCCTATTTAATTATTAATGGAGAATATTAATGGGGTTAATTTAGAAAAAAATTGATAAACTTATAAAATATGTCTTACATATAGAACTAATATCAACTTCCTAATTAAATTTTGGGGAAGTACATACCCAAACGGTACTAGATTAAGTTATGCCCCAAATGCAAGATATTTTCTTAAGATCAGCGTTTTGCTTTTGTTAATAAAAACAATTAATTAAGAGTGAGTTAATAGAAAATTTCACGTACATATCGGATTTCTTCATCTTTTTTTTTTAATTTCAAATGAAGACTATTTATACCTTACATCCAAATGCGGATCATACAGATACTTATACTCCTTCTAAAATTTTGATTTAATATGCATTATGAAAATATTCATTTTAATTTTTTTTTTTTTATAAATATATTAATTGTTTAAACGACAACATAAGAGTACGTATAATATATTAATATTTTTCCATTCTTTGTTCTTTCCAATTGTCCTTAAAATTTCTTCCCCAATCTCAATTAAAATCTCCCTCCCCTACCCCAAGTGAGAGAGCTTCTCCCCACTTGGGCCCAACGTGGCTTGACTACGGATTAGTCAGTCTCGCGTGATTCTATAAAGTACATGCTCTCAGAAAAATAAAAAAATTAATTACTACTAATTTATGGTCCATTTATTTATACAATAATTTCATTAATTACTGTTTTAAAACATGTACATACATTAATTGAGTTGCAATATGTATCAGCAGCAATTAAATCAATATAGTTAGGCAAGCAGCTATAAAGGAAGACCACACTCCTCATTTGCTCAATATCTTGATTTCCATCTCCTTAATATCTACTTTGATTATAGATCATCAATTTGCAACTCGCAAGCTAACTTATCCGGAGAAGGACAGGAACCAGAGAGAAAGTGCTTGGAGGTAACTACTTGATACATAGTACCTTTGGTATAATTTGTTTTCTGTTTCTTTTCCTTTCTTTGGGTACTAACAATTTTTATCTAGGATTTAATTTGATCATATAATTCTAGAGAAATGGATCCGAGTTCTGCAAAAAAGAGAGATGGAGGTGGTTTAAAACCACCTCCTGCTGAAAAGAGGCCGGTTGAAACCGATGAAAGGTGCGGTTTAATTTCATAAATATATATATATTATTTATTTATCTATTGTTTGAGGCAGCAAGATCCTCTTTCGCCGTGCAAGTAGAGTGAGACATGCTTAGATTTTCTACTACTGGTGAAACACCAAACACTATTACGTTGCTGTTTCAACAGCGAATTTGAATAACTGAGATTTGATTTGGATAATCAAGATTTTCTCCCCCTAAAATCCGAACCATCTAGAATTCCAGATAAAGCCCAGTTTTACTGTTGGAAGCCACAGTTTTTTTAGCAGAAGAGAAACCGAATCTGATACACACAGACTCAATAGTGGGCCTATATGGCTGGAGAGGATTCATATATTTATTATTTTGCATCTTCCCATGCACAGACATCAAGTAGTGGTTCTATAATTTCCAGGTATTCCTCTTCAGTTTCATATGGGAGTGTTAAAATATATAAACCGACAACTTCTATGTTTTAGGTTTCATTATATGAAATATTTACTATTTTGCCGTACTTTTATACACTCCCGGATGAAAGGATAAGAACTCATATTGAGTGAAGCTTATTCCATTTAAGTGCACTCACTTTTTCTCACAGCTACGTCTACTAATTAGGCAGATACACTTAGCTTGAAGATAAAAGATCTCAATAATGTTCTTGTTGTTGTTTATGCAGCCAGTGAGATTATATTACAGAGAACTAATATAACTGTTTCAAGGTTTCAATAATGCATTTGCAAATTCGACTCTGCTATATATATGTCTATGATCCATTGTATAATTTAAGTCTTGTTTTGATGGAGAAAAAGATACTTATGTCGTGGTAAAAATTTCCATAAAGCTGAGATCGATCTTCAGTTTTTGACTTTTTGTTATGAAAGGGGGGATAGGAGAGCGATGACACACGTACGTACACACTTACACGCACTAGTTAAAAAGGGAAGCTTATCAATGACAACCATTTTGGCCCAAAAAAAAATGACAACCATTGAATTTTTAATTTTGTATAGAAATGGCAAATTTCAAGTTCAATCATGGTGAACAAATAATCTTCATGACGAACCGGCGATTGTATCTGTCTATCTATATATATTTATTTAAAATAATTGGTGGGTATTTCGTTGGTAGTTTGAGATTTACACACATTGCCAGCATATTTTATTTGAGATTATAATTCTTTAGAACATATATTTTAAATCAAGTGCAGACAACTATAACTTTTTTTCTTGTTTGGCTGCAGTCGTTTGCATAAACGAAAATATGCTCAGGCATACCGTTCGAAAAGGCAGAGTCAAATGCAGCAACTTGAAGATATGGTCAAAAATTTAGAGGTTATTAATTAACTCATAGTTTACGTTTAATATGTGTAATTAAAAATGATTTTGTCAATAATAACCAGAAGATATCATTCAAGTTATTAATTAGCACGTAAATTGGGATCGATATATATATGCAGGCTGAGATTGCCCAGAAGAATGAAAAGCTGAATCTCCAGGAGGCTGAAAATTCAACGATTCGAAGTGAAATTGCAGCATTGGAACAACAACGTGATGTCCAAGCAATTCTTGCCCGACCAACGGCAGGTTATATATGTAGTACATGAATAATTATGTTCCAGCATTGTAAAAAACTATGTTTCACCTTAAAATATGAACTGTGTCCATCAATACTTGTGTGTTCGTAACTGATATCAGAAGAAACAGAGAAGCTTACGGCCAAGGTGGAGAAGTACAAGAGGAAGATTGAGGCAAAGCAACGAGAGACTAAGAATGACCCAAACTACTTGAGGTTTAAGGAAGACAACAAAAACAGATACGGCGAAGCATTGGGACTTTTCTTTCCCGATTCCGACAAGCCTCCCCAGTGAATTGCTTGTTGGGAACTACTTCGTCTCGACTCATAACAAAAGTCTGTGTCCTTTGTGCTGTTGTCGGTCGGATTTTATGTCTGCTTTTTTGGAAGTTTTCTCAGTTGACTTGTATGTTTGTATTGAAGGATATGAGAACTCACAAAATTTAGTTCCTTCTGCATCTGTATGTCGTCGTTTCGTGATTTCAATAGCCGTATCTGATTGTGATCTATATATATATATATGTCTCTCTCTCCCTCTCTCTCTCACACACACACGCGCACACACAGAGACTGGGTTTGAAATTATAAGTACTGGTGTTTAAAATTTCCGACATTAACGAAAATAATGTAATAGAAGTACAGTAAAGCGTATATATACGGTGGGAGACTATTACCCTCCAAGAATTTGTAATTATAAATACTAGCGTCTAATAATGACTCCAGAATTGAATCCTGTTCTTAATTAGTATTGTCCCCTAAATTTTTAAAAAAAGAAGAAGTTTGAATTCATAAATGGTTTTAGGGAAAACGTGTGCAGCTTCAAAAATTAATGAAGCTCGGTCGATCCGTTTGGTGTGACAGGATGGTGATGGAAATGGAGCTAATATCTTTAATTTGTACAATGTGGAATTTCACAACAAGACCGACTACTTTTTGTTAGTTTTAAAAATAGAGGTACATTTGTCAGTTTTTGTTTTGTTTTCTATTTCATTATATGTGTTATATTATGTGAGCTTAAAAAAAACTAAAGTTTCAAATTAAAAGTTCTTTTGTAGATTGAAAGAGCCAGTGAATAAATTCGATCCTAACATTTATTTGTTTCTTATGCATCTTATGAATAAAAAAGCCAACGATCTTTTGAAACGACACGACGGACAAGGGTAAAAGATGCATGAACATTGAATTTCATCCTTATATTGCAATACTCCTTCTACAATCTGGCAAGTAATTTAGTGCTTTAAATCTCAATCCTTCAGCAAAATGGGAAATAATATTTACGTTCTTTTCTGATTAAATATTCTTCAGCATTTGTGTAAGTGATTCAGTGTTTCAAATCGCTTCAAATTTTCACTTCTGGCACCAAATATTTAGGTGCTTGCCGCCTCTTCAGCATTTTGTGGCAATGCCATTAAATGGTTTAGCCTCTAATTATATTTCAACATTTGGTAATAAATAATATATAAATTTGAGCATTTAATTTGCTCCTCATCATCAATGACTCAGCATTAATATGGGCCAGAAAATTGGCTGTTTTCAATTGTATCAATCTTCCAACATTTGGTAAGTAACTGAGTCTGGAATATCTGGCCATCCCTCCAGCATCGTCAGCATATGACAAGAGGATTTTCAAATGTTGTCATCGATTCATGTACAGGGATTATTTTTTCCAGTTAATCAATAAAAGGCTAAATTACATAAAATTTTCCTGAACTTAGAGCTATGTCCAAATAACATCCATAAAATTTTAAAATTTGATATAATATAACCTCCTAAACTCTTAAATCTATATAGACAAACCCAAACCATCAATTTTATATCCATTGAACCTTACTTTTGCATGCATGTAATTTTCTCGTACCTATATAAATGCAGAAGTTCAGGGAGATTTATTATAAAATTTTAAATATAATGGAATTATTTATATATAATATAAAGTTAGGAGGAGTTTTATATGATATAATCTTTACAAAAATATGGTAAATACGTGTGAGAAAATTCCCCGATTATGTATGGTAAGATATTCTGTCTCTAAGCACGCCCCTGAGGCTTTGGGGCTTTGCATTTATTCCTACACACACACACACACGTATGTATATATATATATACGTGCGTGTGGGTGTGTGTAAAGTAAACTACGCTAGTATTAGTTTCTCTGAGCAGAAACGCCTGTCATTTCTCTAGCAGTGTGTCAGAAGACAGTCCAAATTTTTCTGTGAGTTCTACGTTTCATTTGAAGTCAAACTAGGCGAAAACTTTACTCGATCTAAATCCACGTTCTCCTTGTGATCATTTTTGCAGGAGGAGGTATTTGAGAGAAGATGGCAAGCTTGAGAAAGATCGAACCTGCATCATCCGCCGCAGTGGAGGAACCATCCACTGAATTAACTCTGGGGATAGGCTCTTCGTTTCGATCAACGACGACTGATAGTGATCATCGTGGGAAGAAAATCTCCATGAATCCTGCCAGAGAACACCGCCAGGTTGACATGATTGTGCAGGACCTGACTCTCGACGATGATCTCCCGGACAAGAAGAAATCCACTGAACGTGGCGAGGGCTCAGGCACTCATCATGGTGAAGGCCAAGCGATTCCCTTGGCCTCAAGCCCTAGACGACTTCAACAAGAAGTCATGGAGCGCAGGAGGATCAACCGGTATGTGTTTCGGACTTGTATTTTGTACTATGAAAATTTTGTTTCAGTTCAAAATGGTTGTCGAAGTGTCAAGATTGTCGCTTTCCTGCGATGATTTTGTTAGAACCCAATCTTTCAAAGATTTGGGGCTTTTTAATTACTCATTTGTCTGCAGAATCATTTCATGCAGACTTTCTGCAATGAGATCCAGAGCGAGGAAGAATGAGTATGTGGCTGAGCTGGAGAGACAAGCGAAACATTTGGAGGTGAAAATTCCATCTCGAAAACTTACCATTCTTTTGTTAATGATTTTTCATTTTTTGGGTTTTACTCGTTGAATACATTCGTTTATGTCGCGCCCTGATTAACCCCGACAAAGATTCTGACCTAAAGCTAAGAGTACTTTGAGATTCCTGAATGCAGAATAAGATAGCCATTCTTCATCCACAAGTTGTGGCTTACGAACACCACGTCGCTTATTGCTGGTTGAGCATCACGAGGTGAAATATCGAATGGCTTTGCTTGAAAAAGAGAGGCTTCTCAAAGAAGGTAGCGCGCGACATCAATATCCTTCCTACATTCTCAAGGGTCGTTTGTGTTGTACAAGCAACGGAGTTTAATTTGTCTCTGCGTGTTTGTGCGTTTCAGTTGAAGCGGAGAAAATGCAAGAAGAAATATTGAGGCTGTTAGAATTTCAAAGGCATCAACAACAAATCCGAGCTGAAGCGATGCGTAGTTGGGGTGCTGACATGACGCTAATGTGCCCAAGCCCTGCGGGTGCCTCCGAACCAGTGATGGACTCAAGTTCGTCAGTAGAAGGTTAGAAACATTATGGTTTAATTAGCTGTATTAATCATGCTGAAACTGCTATATATTGATGAAAAAACTACAGTGAAAAGCACAGGAAAGATTGGTTTCACTGTTCTTATCTCTAATGGTTTGAAAAGCCTCCCACTTGAAGGTTAGAAACAACTCATTAAACATATCATATTATACAGGACCAACTATCTTTGATGCCCCTTCTCTAAATGCTTCCTCTAAATTCTTCTTCTTCTTCTTCGTCTTGCGTCTTTTTTAAACCAAATCCTACCCGACTCTTCTTTTATCTTAGAAATGTAATCATATTGGTTCACCAAGTTTCCGGTTCTTTTGTTAACTATCTTGGGTCTTTTAAACATATCATCAAGTTCAATGCTTTGCTATATATTTCATACAGTTGTTCCGTTGTTTACAATGCTTGTTCCTTATCCGTATGATGATTCCCATTTTCTAGTTCAAAGTTATGGTGTTTGGGATCTGGATACAGTTATACTATTCACATACATCTTGGCACTGTTTTGTTAATTATGTTGTTTGGTTACAAGAAGCTAAAATTGTTGGACCATCAAACATGGAGGTTGATACAGCCAACAGTGACATAAACAAGGGCAAAGGGAAGGCGAGGGCTTAATTCTGTCGATATCAACGATGAAACGGTGGCTGAAGGATCTGGACTTGCTGTCTCCTTATACTTTTACAAGTTCATTGTGTGATGCTTTTAGCGGGTCTTATGTAAACTCACAACTAAACCTTAGTTTTCTGAAATAAGTTGTGATCAGGTTCAGTACCTACGTCACAATATACTGTGTTTGTTATATGATGATATATAAATATTATCCGTTTTACACATAATAAACTGTTATCTTCAGCCATTTGCACAAATCATTTTAGATCAGTTGATCAGATTAATTAACCCCTCAAGCATACTTGCGATATATGGAGACACAAGTAATAATACACATTCAGATACCCAATAACCTGACAGTATTTACAGAAATGCATGTTTTCATTATAATCAAAAGGAGGTCTTTACTTTCTTTAGTTCCTCATAAGTTCATTTTGTCATTTTTTCTGTCGACTTTGAATTTTTGTGTATGTATATAAAATAAACTTAGGTTGACTTTGATTATATTTGGACCGCTCAAGGTGGCGTGGTGTTAAATTTTTGAGTTGTTTCTATTTAATGCTCCTCTTACGTGCATTCATATTTAATAAATACAAATGCATGCATTTATATTTCATAATTCTACAACAGACAAGACTCATTCGATAAATATTGAAGTCGCATACTTCATTATCCAACAATTAAAAGTAAATGCACATTATAGTCGGTGCCCCCCCCCAAAAAAATTCATCCATACTATTATTTCCAGTATTTAATATAGGAACTTGTTTGATTTTTAATTTGACAATAAATATAATATTTCAATCTATTCTGTCTCTCATATTCATCTATTTTTTTAAGTAGTTCTTATAATAGTTGCACATATTAAAAATTTCATCAAATGATAGTTCTAATTAATACACATGATTAATAAACGTATTCTAGAAAAGACGACACATATTTAATATAAATAACTAATTTAACAAATTTTTTTAAACTAATCAAATTAGTTAACTAACTTTTATATTAAATACCGGAGATATATAATACTTTCTTCAACGCATACAAAAACCCCAATAGGAAACCACTTTCTCAATAATCTTTTATTGTGCAAGCGACTTGATGATTTTAAACAAATTGTCCGCGTCACGAGTGGCTGTCTAATCATCTAATCATGGTATCTTATTCCCCACTTCGACCTGCAACATGTTTTCTTAGCAATTAATTATTGTATTGTAAATTTTATCCTCAACAATGTCTTCTTTTTAATTTCTATTTGTGTCGAAATAACGAGGAAATAGTTGCATAAGAATAGTATCTAGAAAGGAATCTAAATGTCAGCCAAAAAATGCGCTCACGAAATCGAAGGTGCTCATTGCTGAATAGCCTATGATATTTTCATCATATATCATTATCAATGCCCATATAAATTATGAAATCCATAATAAAGCTCACTGCTAAGTAGCTTGTTTTAATCACTTCGAAATTCGAATGTTATGCGATCATAGAAATATGTCTCGTTATGAGGGTTGTTAAAAAGGCTGGGCGTGGCTGTGTCTAACTCTTATTGGCCCAGCCATCATGGGCTTGACCATGAGCTCATAATAAGCCTCAGATATTCTAAGTTGTGTTTTTCATGTATTAAAAAAAAATTTGTGTTTTTCTTTATTTTGTTTGAAATAGTGTCTTGAATAGAATTATCTTTAATACGAAGATACTTATGTTAAAAATAATTATTTACAGATTTTGTATAATATATGTATTATTATATTGAAAAAATTCGATTAAAAAAGGCTATGCGTGCAGGCTTCCAGACTTGAACTCAATCAATTGCCCCTTTCATGCAAATAGCTCATCACGATCTGTTATCCAAAACAATACTCTCCCGTTCTAAATATAAAACTCTTATACCAGTATATCTAAAGATTTTAAGGGTTTTATATTTAAGATCGGAGGAGTATTTTATTTTATTTTATCTATAAAAAGCTTATCCATAATTTAACCCCATTAACGTAATTTTTTTTAGTTGAATATTACTCAAATTCTTTTTGCCGAAAAAAAAAATCCTCAAATTCTGTAGTCAAGCAACATTTTGCGTATCAGCAACAACTGAGCAAGAGGCGATATCCAAACTTAAGGATTTGGGCCATGGAATTGATGGTCTAACATCTTCGGCCCAATCTAATCCATTTCCGTAACGATTATCGTACTGGCGAGTCGCTGCTCATGGTAACAGTGGGTACTGTGTAGCCTCGGTTGGTACACGTATCCTCACGCTAAATGCTCCGTTCGGTCGTTAGCCTCAAGCGTTGTGACTTGTGAGTTTTTATTTTATTTTATTTAAATATGGTGGGAAAACAAACCGAATGTTACCCAGACCCAGTTTCAGTGTTCTTTTCTTTCTCTGCATTCTTCCTTCAGCGAAATTCAACTTTTTATTTCATCTGCCGGTTTAATCCTCTCTGATTTTCTCCAACCTTTGCACTGAAACAGCATCTTGGTGGATGCTGACAACTTGTGGCAAAATTGGGTGTTTTTGTTCGGCGACCATCTATTTTGAGACACAGGTTGACGAATGTGTTGGATGAGTTGAATTTATAGAAACTTGATAGAAGAGCAGTTTTATTTGCTCCTGAACCGAATTTATAGAAGGGAAGAGAAACGCGTGTGATTAAATGGCCTCTGCACATGGGTTAGCTCCATTGGCCGACTTGCGTTTGATGTTTTCTTCCTTGAGTTCACTACAGCGACATCGTTTTTGCTCTTCTGCTTCTTGTTGTACACTTCCCATCAAATTTTGTCATGGGGCTTCAATTAGTGTCTTTAACAAATACCAACATTCTGTGTTATTGGTTTCAAAACCCAATTCAAGTCGAGGGTTTAGGCTATATAAATCGGTGGAGTTGGACCATTTCTTGACTAGCGATGACGAAGACGAAATGGGTGAGGGTTTCTTCGAAGCAATAGAGGAGCTTGAGCGAATGGCGAGAGAACCCTCTGACATTATGGAAGAAATGAACGATCGTCTCTCCGCGAGGGAATTGCAGCTCGTACTGGTTTACTTCTCTCAAGAGGGAAGAGACTCCTGGTGTGCGTTGGAGGTGTTTGATTGGCTGCGAAAGGAAAATCGGGTGGATAAGGAGACGATGGAGCTTATGGTGGCGATCATGTGTGGTTGGGTGAAGAAGTTGATTCAAGAACAGCATCGTGTTGGTGACGTCGTCGACCTCCTTGTGGATATGGAATGTGTTGGTTTGAGGCCTGGTTTCAGCATGATTGAGAAGGTAATTTCTTTGTATTGGGAAATGGGTGAGAAGGAACGAGCAGTCTTGTTTGTGGAAGAGGTTTTGAGGCGAAGACTTTCTTATGCTGAGGAGGGCCCGGAGGGGCATAAAGGAGGGCCGACAGGGTATCTTGCTTGGAAGATGATGGTAAACATTTGCTAACCTTGCTTGCTAACTTGAATTCCCATATACATAAAGAAATTTAACGAGAGCTTATTTGAATCTGATGTTTGAGAACCTCGTAGTGGAATCACTTGGTATATAGGTTGTTTATCGCTCCCCCCTTTGCCTTAGATATGATGTTAATCGGAACTGTGAAATTCACCTTATTTGAATTGCATATTTAAGACTACTGGATATCTAAGATCTCTCTGTTTTGAGTGTAACTTATAACGTTATTGCTGGTCAGCTTGATCAATCTTTATCCTTGGCTTTTCTTTTTTCTCTTTTAGGGAGCCTTTGATCTATGTTCAGTTGTGCTTCTTAGAACTGCAGAAGTCAATATTCGTTCCTAGTATTTACCATATCATTGGATTTCTCAAATTTGTACTTTTGTGGTAAGAGTTGTGCGTGGCTAGCTGTTAATAGAGGTATTATCAGCATGGATCAAGTCAAGTATGGAGTTTATGCTTGTTTTTTTGTTAAGGAGGGGTGGGAACATCTGTGTCGGGGAATATCCTTTCTTATTTTTTATTGTACCTAGATCATTTGGCTGGGAAACACTAACTGGGGACCAATTTTTCACTCTAAATGTCATTTCTTAATCACTTCTTAGTTACCTGTTGCTTATCCTCTGTCAGAAGGGTCTGTGACTAGTTGGATCTTTTTGTCAGGTTGAGGGTGACTACAGAGGAGCAATCAGATTAGTGATTAATTTTAGAGAATCTGGGCTGAAGCCAGAGGCCTATAGTTATCTTATTGCAATGACTGCTGTGGTTAAGGAACTGAACGAATTCGCTAAAGCTCTTCGCAAGCTGAAGGGTTTTGTGAGGGCTGGGTCAATAGCTGAGCTAGATCTTGAAGATGTAGAGCTCATAGAGAAGTATCAATCAGATCTTCTAGCTGATGGGGTGTGCTTGTCCAATTGGGTCATGCAAGATGGGAGCCCATTACTTTATGGTGTGGTTCATGAGAGGCTCCTTGCTATGTATATCTGTGCTGGCCGTGGAATAGAGGCTGAGAGGCAGCTGTGGGAAATGAAGCTTGTGGGTAAGGAGCCTGATGGGGATCTCTATGACATTGTTCTTGCCATTTGTGCTTCACAAAAGGAAGCCAGAGCCACGGCAAGGCTGCTGACCCGATTAGAGGTTTCAAGCTCGCTACAGAAGAAGAAGAGCCTGTCATGGCTGTTAAGAGGCTATATCAAAGGAGGGCATTTTAAGGAGGCAGCGGAGACAGTCATGAAAATGCTCGAGTTAGGATTGTATCCAGAGTATTTGGACAGGGCAGCTGTGCTTCAAGGATTGAGGAAGAGAATCCAACAATTTGGAATTGTAGATACTTACCTCAAGCTTTGTAAGTCGCTCTCTGATGCAGATTTGATAGGACCTTGTCTTGTATATTTGTATATAAGGAAATATAAGCTTTGGGTTGTGAAAATGCTTTGAGAAGATGAGCTGATATCATCCCAATTTTCCGGTCATTTTCTTTCAGCTTAATTGTATACTATTACTGCAAGCACTGATTTCATCTGTGCTTGCTTCTGTGTTTATTTTGTATAGTTCCCGGTTCAAGTCTTGTATAATCTGCGAAACGGACTAGCTCTTGTGACAGGGTAATGGTGTGGTGTATACATATAGTCTCCTACTCAGGAGTGAGGCCTTCATGCAATGATATATCCTTTGGTAATACTATTCCCTCAAGTCAATACTATTCCGTTATGCTATTGAAGCAAGAACAAACCCGACAAGCAATATGGATTGATGAAGGGCATTAAACCACGTGTTTTTTCGCATGATCAAATAGAAAAATGATTTTTGTTTAGCCAAATGGACTGACATTGTCTCACCATTTACATTTCCTCAGGCGCAGTGCCAGGGTTCGAGAAGAATTGATGTATCCAGTGTGCTAAAATATGCATTTTGTTTTTCCTCGGAACGAAGACAATTTACAGCTCATCCTTTTACGTAGGATGAGGTAAGGGAAGAACATATAACCGTGAGATTCCATTAAATACAAGGACAAGGCCTTTTAGCTGTTATTTGGTGTTATTCTCTGGGGTTCTGTAGGGCCATATCCTTTATTATTAGCTGCTAATCATGACCGGTTAGGTGAGTCTTCTGCGTTGTCGGTCCAAGATGCTGCAAAAGATGTAAATAAAGAAAACCTAATAAATTATCAGACATGTGAGAAATGAGGCCAATGTTCAAAAAGATATTTATCAAATATCTGATGAAGGAGCGAATAGGAATAGGAATAGGAAGGGTATGTACGAAACGAGTTTCCCTCACCTGAGGCGACAAGTTCCTTTCTAGGGAAAAGAAAAAAAAAATCGTAGATTAAGCATTTTTTTGACCGGCATCATAGATTAAGCATTAAAAGTTTAGAATCCAAAGCATTATATTTAAACGCGTTATTATGGTCTATGGATTTATACAAGTCCAAAGGAGATTATATATTAGATCCAAAGAAACAATCAATCAATCTCCATGTAAAATATAAAATCTATGACAAGTTGTACAGTTTACAATTTGTTATCAATACGACTCATTTCACAAATTTCATGCGATGCCCATGACCCCATCTAGTTGGATACAGACATAATATAATTAGGTCATTTTTTTGGGGTCAAATTCCCTTAAAATATTAAAGAGCACTCCCTATTCCTAAGTGCTACTACTGTTAGCTTTAATAGAAGAATCAATTTCATGTACATACAAATGAAAAGAAGAAATAGAAAATGACTTGAAACACCATTAACATCCCAGTCTTTTCTTCTTGTTCATGGATTAAATTCTCAGGCAGAATCCGTGGACATAATTTCGAGTTCTGCCCACCAAAGAGGGGAAGATTTTGGAGTTGCTCCATCAGGTCCCATGCCAGTTATTTCCTTCAACTTAGCTGCAACCTCTCTCATAGTAGGCCTTTTCTCTGGTTCTGAATGCAAGCACTCTTTTATCAATTCCCACCATTTCTCAACCTCTTCTGCTTGCACAGAGTTCAGAGTTGGATCCACCAAATCTCTCAGGGATTGCCCCATTGTTAAGTACTGTGACAGAAAGCCAATCTCCACAGGATAGGGAGTTCGCCCTGTGATCAACTCAAACAGTATAACGCCAAAGCTATAAACATTTTCCTTGGGGTATGTTGACGGTGTTTCCGATGGCTCTGTGGCTGCAGAACTTTTCTTTGTAGCAGCAGCCATGTCATTCCAGAAACAAAGGTCTGATACTTGAGCAGCATTGTCTTCAGTGAGATATATAGATGAAGACTGAAGGTTTCTGAGGGAAATGGGTGGTTCCAGCTGATGCATATGTTCTAGGCAATAAGCTATTCCCATAGCAATCCTCATTCTCATTCCCCAGTCTAGCTGCTCTGCTTCTCTTACTGCACGTCATACAAGATATCATAACATTTAAAGATCTTACTTTGACATGACACCGAAAAAATTGGTGAAGGATGAAATTAATTATCTGCAATAAAGGTTATCAAAACTGTCACCCACTCATCCTTGCTCTTAGATACACTCAAAATTATTATCCTAGGTCACTTGGTATTTTGGATGGCGTGAGATGTCTGGAATAAAATTGCTGGATAGGCCCACCATCTAAAGACTTCAAATGATGTTGTACTAAATTCCTCCAAAATGAGTAGACACAGAAACTAGTAAATATTTAAAGTACAATTGAAGTGATGACTTGGAATGGCACTCACTATGTAGATGTTCAAAGAGAGTTCCATTTGGAGCATACTCAAAGACCATCATTCTTGTGAATGGTTTCTTCTCTTCACAGTACCCGATAAGATTCACAAAGTTCTTGTGGTTCACACGGGATAAGGTCTCTATCTGGAACCAGGGGTACAAGGTTAAAAAAATATGGAATTAAATGATAAAGTCAGTTTCATTTACTGTGTCCAAGGCCCCCGTTACCTTTCTTCTAAATTGAGCTTCCATAGTTTTAGGCCAGTATTTAGATGAGGTCACTGCAGTAGATACTACAGCAATCTCAACACCACTGGAAAGAGTCCCTTTGTAAACAGTGCCCTCTGGAATAGAACCGATGATGTTGCTGAAATCTTCACAAGCTGCTTGAACCTCTGCTCGTCTGAGATTTGGCACACCTGAATCACTCATTCTCAGTACAAGTATTTGGGGAAAAGGAAGGGAGTGATGAAGATCCGTGAAATTAACTTATTATGGTTTTTTTTTTTTTAATGTGTAATACTATGAGATTGAATGACCGATGACTGACTGAAGTTATTGATGAAGAGAATAAAGCAATACTGACAAAAGCCCGTAGAAGAGCTCCTCACCAACCAAATTCAAATTTTCATTGGGAGCATTTTAGGTAAAATTCTAAATGCGCTGAACGAATACAGTTGAGTGCACCCTTAAGATTGTCCAAAGACACCTCTAAGCGTGACACTAAAACACAAAACGATAAGAGAGTAGATATTACCTGTGATGAAAGCCTTCTGCAGCTGCCCACTTAACCCTGTGGACCAAGGTTTCACAGTTACGACCCTGCTAGTTCGGAAGCAAGTAAAAACAATCGCTGACACGACAACCAGCAAGGATACGCCCCCAGCTGTTGACCAAATGATCAGAGATTTCTGGGGCTTGAAACTTTTTGTGCTCCCTTGGTTCCAAAATGAAGCAGGGGAAGGCTCTGAAATCCAATTGGACTGTGAAGGAGAGGATACAACAGTAGGTGGATTTGCTGGTAGTGATATTCCTGGGGTTGGTGTCACCATTGGTGAAATTGAAGGAGTGAGAAAAATAGAGGACGGAGAAGGTGAAGGGGAAACTTCAGGGGACCTTAAAGGTGGGAGAATATATGGTGATGGGGTTAATGCAGATGGTGGATTTGAGGGTGATTCTGATGGCGAGAAAGGCTCATAATCTGGTGGTAATGAAGAGGGGAAAGGTGAGGATGATGGTGAAATCGACTCTTTGTTATCATCTCTTAGTCTCCTTGCTTTTGATCTATGAAGAAGTTTCCTCTTGTAATGCAAATCCCCATGGTGGTCTATGGGCCTGAGACAATTTCACACAGCAAGCAAATATCAGTCAACATGATCTGACCGAGCTCATAATTCGTTGGTTTTGTTTGTATTTGCCATATCATTGAAAATGATCATAAATTTCTTTCATTTTAAATCAAATGGCAACAAAATGAATATGATCCATGAGACATTTAGTATTATATACCTTGAATCTGATATTACATACTATTTTAGGTGCTATCTAATCATTTACTTCCATAAACCCCCAATTTCGTACCAGATATGGCGCTATAAATATCGTGGGATAGAATGCCCTAATGTGTATGAAACCCTGTATCATGGGACACCAACTGAATAGCAAACTAATCCTAGCAGAACATATAAGCTGACTGACTGAAGAAAAACTATCCGTCTTCTTTGTTACACCGTCAGAGAGCTTGAGGTAGAGATTGTAATAAATCTGATTATGCACATCTGGGCAACATAAGCTTCAGTTGATTTTGACAATATGATTATTCGCACATCAAAAACTAGATATACATGTGGCTTTAGAGGTGGAACCAGTTATCTAATCTTTATCCTCATGATATTCAGAATCCATACTGAGCTGATACGCTTTTGGGGCTGTGTTGGTAAGGTACTTATTATTGTTCAGCATACTGCAGTATACGCATATATTGGAAAAAATCAAAGGAGAAAAACTTAGAAAGGAAAATAAAAACAAAATATTTGTCAACTTACAGGGTAGTGAGGGATGGATTGCTGCCCGGGTCAGATGGAAACGATCCTTTAAAGTTGTTATGTGCCAAGTCAAGGACTTCCAGCTCCTCCAGTTGTGATATCTCTTTAGGAATCTCTCCAAAAAGAGAATTGTTGCGCAAAATGCTGCCAGATAGAGAAAGTGGTTGAACAATTTTCATATACTGCTTATAATCAACAACGGCACATACATATTGTCTTACATAGATTTTATGTGAGTCAGCTTCCCAATTTCAGGGGCTAGTGTTCCTTCAAGACAAAGGTCCTTCAAATTCCTGCAAGTTGAACAACTCTTTGATTCAGGCGTATCCTGAACATGAAACTGCTATTTTTTGTACCATCTTAACCAGAGATTCTGCATGGAAAGAAGAGGAAGAAGGAAGCTTGACTCACAAGGAAACAACTTTGCCGTGAACGGAGCATTCTACTCCAAACCATGAACAGGGATCGGTATGTACGCCTTCGCCATTCCAATTGGACAAAGCTCCAAATGGGTCTCTTACCACTCTGTTCTTCAACTTTAACAGAGCCAAACCTGCATTAGAATATCAATTGAAACACATTAATCAAACCAAATCATAGTGAAGCCTTCCACTGGAATTACAAAGCTCGCAAATACAAGAAGTGAAAACCATCATCATGCATCATGCCTTCATTGTTGAGAGGTGAAGAAGAAACGCTAAAACTCGAAGCAAACAAACTTAGCATCACCATCAACACCACCAACCCTTTTTCTTCCATCGAGTCACCACAGACAGAATGTGTGAGCGAGTTAGTGTGTTCGAAATCTACAAACTCCGACGTTTCTGACTATAGTCAGTGCCACTCATATTCTTAGCACTCTGTTTATATAACTTCCTCGTCCTTATATACCAAACTGGCCTTCTTCATAACTAGATTGAGTATATAACGTTGCTATATATGCACTTTAACCCTTTTAAGGGCAGTTGTTGTATTATTCAGTATATTTAGGCGTACGTAGATTAAGTAACATGAATAAATTCATAGCATTTCAATATATTCTAATTAAGATATATGAGATAGAATAGTTCTCTCTTATTCCATCAAAAAAGAATAATTGTCTTATAGAAGCGTATTGTTGGTGTTGTTTCATCATGATGACGTATAAATACATCACTTGCACATATAGATGCCAATCCCATAATCTTAAATCAGAATATACGAAGATTGTTAGTTATTTCTTGCTTTTCTTTTCCGTTGCCCTTCATAGATGTGTAAACTTGACTTCTACGTCAATTCTCTCAGCAGATAGGAGATATCTGAAGAGGGCCACAGAATAATATTATATATAAAAGTTCTATATATGGACCTAATTGAACCTTAAATATTATGTGCGCATATATAATTGCCCTTTTCTTAGTACTATATTGCCTGCATCGCTACATTATATTCAAATTGTGAACCCCTGTTGGTGGAGTAGATTTGACTTCATACTGGAATAGTGGAATGTGAATGAGTACTACAATGGCATGGGGACCAAATTTGGAAAAATCTTGAAGATGTTCTCGATGGCACAATGATGGAAGCATATGGGGACAAAAATTAATAATGGAGTGAAAGACAAGTACTAATAAACAATAGTTCATAGTTGAGTTGGGTGCAGCAGTTTCATATGTTCAAATGAGAAAGATGAGGGACAAGGAGAGCCAATCTTCTTTGAATATGACCCCATAGAAAATATAAGGTAGATGTAAATTAATTAAATTAATTAACCTTTCTTTTTTTTTAATATTATATATATGATCCCATATAAACTACAATGACATCATAATGGCATAGAAATGGATGCTGTACTTAAAGAAAGCTGCTCCTGAATATGTTTCTTATATATATGGGAAGTGATGGAAATTATCGAAGTCCCCTGCATATTCAGTTAAAGTCTTCAGGTGCCAAAATTTTAATTTGGTCCTTCAATATATATATATATATATATATATATATATATAGACACACACACACACACTATCTCACATATTAAGTAATGAGTTGGCTTTATTTAAAATTAATATATATGTATGATATATTAGGTATTGTTAACTTAGTTGGAGATTTATGCCGATGACCTAATTAATGTGGACCTACCATTAATGAATTGATCAGCAAATAGACAAGTTAACCTCCCGGTGTTTAGCAGAAAACTACGTACGACCCATACCAACTTGGTGAATGTGACACTGATTTATCCCCCACAACCCCACATAATTAATGATCTCCGTGTCTTTAAATGGCTGATCTAATTGCTTTTTTTGAACTTTAATTATTATAAAAGAAATCATGAGAGTCCAATACCATTTCAAAGCCAAAACTGCATCCTGATGAAATCTTTAAGCCACGAGATGCTCAGAAGCAAAGAATTGGTCGCTCAAAAATGGGTCAACCTTTCACTAGAGTGCCAAGGAATCTCAGCTTTATACCGCGTTGGCAATTGGAATGATCATTGAAGCTTATCTGGTGTCAAAGTGTACCAGTGTTTAACAGGGGCAAATGTGGAAAAAAAACTAATTGTATGTTGTTACAAATTTAATTAGTTTAACTATCTTAATATGTGTGAAATAGATTGCGGTTTTTATATTTGAGATCAAATTTTAATGATTTTTACCTTCAGATCGAAACTGAACTCTTTTTTTTTTTTTGGCCAACACGAAACTCGACTCTATTCTTGTGCTTTTATCAGCAGAAATTTTACGTTATATGTTAAATATCAAACTAAAAATAAAAAGTGTCATGCTCCTTATTAAAACAACTAGCAGGTAACTCAAATTAAATATTAAACATGCGTGCTAGTTGCATCAAATGTACCTGCGGTAAATTAATCTCCCTCCGTGGGGCTTGGGCAGAATTTTTGTTTAGATTATGCCATTTAATATCCGCATGTAATTTGTTTCGTTGTACTCAAAATTACAACATGAGTCATTTATATTTAAATGTTTATAATCATTTTAAGGTTCGAAGCAAATATCCCAGGAGGGAGGAAAAAAACATAACATCCAGGCTGCAGATATATATAATATGCGATCTGAGTTTTCTTCAGAATTTTTGTATTTTCGGAATTGTTTGGCAACGAAAGATAAACAAAAAGCAAAATAACAAGTCGGAAAAGTTGGGCAAGCAGAGCAAGCCATAAATGAAAAAGGATCTACGTTTAATTCATCTCACAACCCTCCCATCAAAATCCAAGCAGACACTTAGATCCTATTTGGTACAAAATATTAAAAATGAGGGATAATGATTAAGATTGTAATTGAAAAAAAAGCTATTAAAAAAATCGTCACCATGAGTAATTGCTTATTCCCCAATCTCACATATATAAGTTTCTTTAATCCAATGTTATAGGTAATTTCTCGTGCTAAATATAATTTTCTCAATATCAATCCCAATTCCAATCCCTATCTCTCCTTTCTAATGGTTTGTACCAAACGGTACCTTACGTTATTGCATCAGAATATAATGCCCAAAATATTTATACAGAAACACGATGGCTTTCTGCACGAATAATAAAAGGCACAGATAAAAATATTAATATAAAACATTTTGCGTCTATGCCAACAAGATATTGTACATAGTATTACTCTAGTCTTTAATATAAGATCTTGTTTAAGTTTTATTTTAGCCTTAAATATAGAACCCTAATCCATTTTATCTTTCATATTTATACTTTTTTTTTCTAAAGTAATCCTTCTAATAATAATAGTTCTGACTAATACACTTGATTAGTAAAGATATTTTAGAAAAGATAATATTGATTTATGATAAATAACTAATTTAATTTATTTTAATTAGTTTTTATATCTAAGACAGGAGCTAGCATATTATTACAACTAAGTTAAACTTGTCCGCCTGTCGGGTCTTATTATGTCATACGGCTCTTAATAAGCATTTAACTTAATCGTACAAAAAATTTGTAGTACTAGCTATTTGCCGACATAAATCTACAAATGGCCAATTATGTCCAGAAGAGACGTGTAAGTACCAACAACAGTAATCGCAACCCCCATCGTTATTATCGAATAACTGATAATCACATCAGAACCAAATCTGCTGTAATTTCCAGAAATAATCTTCAGGCAGCACGCTGATGGAACAAGTATTGAAGACGAGACGCAAAGTAATGAACCCGCAAGTGGCCACGAGGTATCCGTACAGAGGAATAGAAACTGCTACGATGAGATTACTGATAAGCATGGAGGTCCTCACCCCCAGATGGGTCAGTCTTCTGTTGTAATAAGAAGGGACCATACTTTTTGCTGCGTTTATTAATGGGGTAAGCATTAAGGCGTGTTTGGCTATGGGATTGATCAAGGTGGTGTATGTTGCTAGTGTTGAGCTGAGTTTGCCTGCGGGAAGGTCTAGGGTTATCTGGGATATTGGACGTCTTCTCCAAACGTTAGGTATCCCAATGCTGCTGTGGCTGCGTAACCAAGAGTGCATAATGAAAAGCATGCAAGCCAAACCTGACAACTCATTAATTAGATTGATGAATTCAGAAAAGAATTCGATCCATTGATGAATACCATGCATTTATGTTGAGTCACGAAAAGGATATTGCCTAACTTGCTTTCTGAAAAAAAGACCAAGTTTTTCAGGCTCATTTGGCCAAATGTTAGGCCTGTGCTTGCTTAGACAAAATCATCAAGACATCAAATCCATGAATAATCCCATTATTCATAAGAAATGAATATCACAACATTTTCAGGCTGTGAAACCTTTTGAACTTGATATTTTTCCACACATTTTATTGAATTTTTGCATTTTTTTTCTTTTAATATTTTTCCTCGTTTTCCAAATAGTAGCAAGATATCTATAACTTAAAAAGAAATATTAGAGTTATTATTTATTACTCTTCTGGTTGTTAATATAAAACCTTTGCAGTGTAATTTGCATATAAAACGGGTCTTATATTAAGAACCAGAGAAGTAGTACGGGCCATGTATAGAAAAAGGATCAACACATTCACTTTCAATATTTTTACCGACAGCACAGCCAACTTGTCAGTATCAGAGGGCCAATTAAGTCCTAGTTCTCATAGAGTTACCATCAGGTAAGTCCGACAATTATATTGATGCAAGCTGGATAAGCTTATGAGTCCAAAGGCCTTCATCTATCTTAGCTGTTTTAGGCGAGAGTAAGCCGATATCTATCTCTATAAAATAAAACATTGGCAAAATTTTCTATGAATGAGCTTTCTTTTGGCCTGATTCCTTTAAATGCACTGATCACTATTAATTCTTCAGGCAGAAAAACTTTACCCTGTCATGTTCTTAGTTGCCATCAGCTATGGGCACAACGAATGGAATGGGTGGACATGAGGATATGCTTACACTGGAAAAATGGCTTCTGTTTCTCATGGAAGTATAAAGAGTGGGCAACACCGGATGAACACCGTAACATAAGGCATAAAGACCCACAGCATTAGGAATTCCACTCCACCTTAACACAGTTCCTTTGCCTTGAAACCCACTTCCATCAATGGTAGCATTCCAAAAGAGAGACAAGATGAAGACTGCAGAAGCCAAGGCCCCAGTAGCAGACACATAAGAGGGCACGCTCAAGTCTTGCAACCACACAGTAGGCAGAACAATAATTGCAGCCAAAATGGGACAAAGCGGGGCCCCTCCAATTGCGAACCCTCCAATATCAATTTGAACTTTTGGTATAAGCTTGTATATATGGTCACCTTCTAGAATTCGGTAGCCTGTGACGACTAGGTAGAGCTCAGAGTTCATGGCTATGGACTCCATAAGCCTTCCTTTCTGTCCGAATGCGCGTTGGCCTATGTCAGAGAAGGTCCTAATGTTAGGGTCCATGTCCATGCATCTTTGGACCGGCATGCCTGTGCAGGAACAAGCTATGGAGATGACCAAAACCAGCAATAAGCTCAACCATCCTCCCGATGCCAATGCGTAGGGTATGGACACCATGCCAATTCCTTAAAACACAGCAACATGAAAGTTTTGGACTATGCAGTTTCTAGATACAGATTTTCAGCTCAATACGCCACTATTAATCGGAACAAGGTATTATATCCCCAATGTGCAAACCATTTGCTCAAGAATGAGCGTTTGTAAAAAGAAAATTGCATGAGAAAGGAAAAGATGGTGATAAAAATGAATAGTAAAATAAAGAAAAATTCAAGACAGATGGGGTGGAGTTATGTAGTAGATAATAAGAAAACCTGAGATGGCATTAATGTCACGGAAGCAAGTCATGAAGAAGGAGGAGTTGCCCGGAGGAACGGCGTCGTGCTGTGGATCAGCTTTTGAGCCATTAAGCAGAGGCTGAGACTCTTCATCGAAGGGAAGGGATATAAGGAGCAAGCCATTACTACTTCCTTGAGCTGCCATATGTATATGGAACAACACAGCCCAAGAAATTAATTAAGTAACAACGTACGAGGTGTAATGTGTTATGAGTGAATAGGTTTCTAGCTCTATATATAACATGACAAGGGATCGCGGAAATGTTTTTTCCCCCTATTTTTCAAATTATTTTATTATGGTTATTTTATACGAACTACAATCTCCCTCTAATCCTTAATATAATAATTGGTTAGGATTAATTTTAATCCGAGATATAATACCATAATTTACTTTGTCTCTCATCTTTTTTTAAAATATTCCTATTAATTGCAAGAAGTTTTCATCAAAAAATAATTCTAATTATCTAAATACAAATGATTAAAGATGACCGTTTTAAAGAAACCAGTACACATTTGTGACAAATAATTAATTTAACTAGTTTTTTTAACATTCTCAAATTAATTATCTAACTTGTATTAAGGATTAGTAATAGTAATAGTGTGTATATTGACCAAAATTTTTTTTTATGTTTATGAAAGAAAAGAATTGGGTTGCAGCACCCGCGAGCAACAATCACGTGGGAATTGTGCGTTGAGAACAAGACAAAGAGGCTGCTGAGACATGGGAGAGCGATGCGAGGGCTTAAATTCTCTCCGCCTCAATCTAAAGCAAAGGTTCTAATTAATGCACACCAACAAAACCTCTCTCCTCTTCTCTCTTGTCTACCTCTACACACCTTCCTTCAATTAAAAGACAATCCTCTCTAACCCCGCGGGGTTAGGTCGACTGGCTGGGGTCGTCCTAGCTTAACCACAGATCTCGGGTTCGAGACGTGAGAACGCAGCACTCTAAGAGGCTAGGGGGCGCCGTCCGTATGGATCCTTGTAAGCCCCCGAATCCGGATTAGTCTGGGAACGTTGTCACGGCTGAAAGACGCCTATTTCCCTGGGATACCGGATGGAGTAATCCAAAAAAAAAAAAAAAGACAATCCTCTCTGAGCCTTTTCCATTCCAAGACCAAGTGAGCCCAATTCTTCATAAAGTTAAATCAGGATGGCATCCAATTTTTCAGCCGATGGAAACTAATGGCGGGTTAAATGGTGGTGGCGTCTTAATTAGTCTTGTTCATTATTTTAAAATTATATTTAGCACTCAATGAACCTGGCTTTCCTTTTGGCGTACATATATTATAAAACATATCTCGGTTTGACATTCAGGCTGTATTTGGTGTTATTTGCGCTTTATATATTATCTACACCTAGCAGTCCTGAACATTACATTAGACTGAGTGGTCCCTCTCAATTTTATTTTTCAATGGAAATTAGACATTTCCAGTGTTTCATATTATATTAAACTTTTGTTCTCCTAATTTTGAGAAACAGAGGACATACTCTTAAGTCTTGATCCATTCCCCGCAGAAAAAAGTGAATATTTAAAAGCGTGGGACCACTTTCTTTGTGTGTGTGTGTTTGTATATATGTATATGTATATATTAGTTCTATATGCCTGATTGTTGAGAACTTTGTCTGGTCCACATCTAATAATTATCCTCTCAAATCATATATGCTGTTTTAGAGAAATAATACTATTATTTGTGCTTAATATAAGAGTAGTTAACTAATTTAAATAAATTAAAAAAAATAATTAAATTAGTTATTTATAAGAAATAAATATTATTTTTCTAAAATACTCTTATTTATCATGTGTATTAGCTAGAATTACTATTTAATGAAACATTTAACATGTGCAACTACTACAAAGATTACCATAAATAGATAAATGTAAGAGATAAAGTGAATTACAATCTTATATTTATGACTAAATAAATGTCAAAATAGCTCTTATATTAAAAACCGCAGGTAGCATTAAGTTTCTAGTTTGTCGTGAAATTCAAAAGTGAACTTTGTGGAAAATAATGTTAATCGCTGAACAAATCATGTTAAGATCTGGTTTACGGAAAATCTTCGCAAGTTTTGTCAGGATCCGTGTTTAAACAGTCATGATTTATGCGTTAAGACAAACGTCTCTTGTTTTAGATTTAGAAAGTATTTTTAAAAAAAAAAAAGACTTACTTAAATAAGTTTTTGTAAAAAAGAAACAACGTTATGTTTTTCCCCGAAAAGAGAAAGAACAAATGAAGGCAAGCAGGAGACCATTTCATATTAAAGTTTTGGGACTACTGGTTTTTCCAAGAGTAGTTCAAGACGAAATAGAAGTTGGTCAGAGTATATTTTACCTTTAAACAAACGAGAAATAACATATAATTAACTTTCAAAAAAATAATAACAAAATAAAAATGCAACAATTTAAAGATAAGAATAGAATATCTCCCAGCCACATTTTTGGTAACGAAACAAAGACAAAAAAAAAAAAACAAAGAAAATGATACGTCAAAAGCATTCCAGACAACCAGATGAAGCCAGATATAAGAGATTCCCATATCAGAAAAGGAGAGGAATGAAAGGACCTATGCATCCATCACACCCTGACCCTCCCACATGCACGCCCCAGAGCAACGAGATTCCAATACATTGGAATCATTAATTATTTGCCAAACACCTTAATTACATATATAATTCATACAGCTACATTAACTGACTTTAATTATACACAAATATATATTAATCTCTATGTACTGAGAGAAGATACTCTAATAACTGGTCTGCGAAAAGGCACGTCTATATAAATATTCACATGAATACAAAAACATAACGTCTACGTCGACAAAACATAGCTTATAGGTATATTTAACTTCCTATGACGCAAAACTGCGCCAGGTCTTTGATTAAGTCATACGCCTTTGTCTTTCTTAATACGCACATTCAACTTAATCGTGCAAATTAATCAAATACTGTTCGCTGACATAATTCTACAAGTGGCCTATTATGTCCAGAAGAGACGTGTAAGTACCAACAACAGCAATCGCAACCCCCATCACTATTATCGAATAACTGATGATCATATCACAACCAAATCTCCTGTAAGCTCCAGAAATCTTCAAGTAGCAAACTGACGGGACCAGTATTGAAGTGGAGACGCAAAGTAATGCTCCTGCAAGTGCCATGAGGTATCCATAGAGAGGAATAGAGACTGCTACTATGAGATTACTTATGAGCATGGAGGTGCTCACTACCAGATGGGTCAGTCTCTTGTTGTAATGTGAAGGGACCATACCTTTTGCTGCGTTTATTGTTGGGGTGAGCATTAAGGCGTATTTGGCTATAGGATTGACCAGGGTGGTGTATATGGCTACTCTTGAGCTGAGTTTGCCTGCGGGAAGGTCTAGGGTTATCTGGGATTGGACGTCTTGTCCAAACATGAGGTATCCCAATACGGCTGCCGCTGCGTAACCAACAGTGCATAATGAAAAGCATACAAGCAAAACCTGCCAATTCATCATTACTTTGGTATGAACGATACATTCTCGAGTCAGGAAAAGAATTGCTACCTGACTTGCTTTATGGAAAGTCATAAATTAAAGTTCGTTGGTGCATGAAGCTCATTTGCCCAAATGTTCGGCTGTCCCTACTTTTTTTTTTTTTTAACTACTTGGACAAGATCTCAATCATGACACAGATCTGAGTTCTTGTTCAGATAAATCCAGCGGATAATGATAAAGTCGGATAAGCTTGCTTGTCCAGACGTGAGGGCGTGAGGCCTCTATCTATCTGAATAAGATTAAACTTTACTAAGTTTCTATAAATGCAACTTTCTTTAACTTTTCGCCTGAATAATAAAAGTACTTTACCAAGTTTCCATGCATTGAATGCACCTTCCTTTAATTTTTGGCCTGATTATTTAATTCAGATGCACTTGCTATTAGCTCTTCAGCCAAAAAACCGTGTCATGCATCCGCCAAAAGCCATAGACAAAACGGAATAGGTGAACATGTTAGTAGAAGGATACTCACAGTGGAAAAGTGGCTTCTGTTTCTCATGGAAGTATAAAGAGTGGGCAACACCGGATGAGCACTGTAGCAGAAGGCATATAAACCCACAGCATTAGGAATCCCACCCCATCTCCACACAGTTCCTTTGCCATGAAACCCAGTTCCATCAAGAGCAGCATTCCACCAGAGAGACAAGAGGAAGACTGTAGAAGCCAAGGCCCCAGTTGCGGACACATAAGAGAGCAGGCTCAAGTCTTGCAGCCACACAGTAGGCAGAATAATAAGTGCAGCGACAATGGCAGAAAGTGTGGGTCCTCCAATCGTGAACCCTCCTATGTCAATCTCAAGGTTTGGTATCAGCTTGTTGATGTTGTCGCCTTCTAGAATGAGGTAGCCCGCGACAACCAGGTAGAGCTCAGAGTTCATGGCTATGGAGACCATGAGCCTTCCTTTGTGTCCGAATGCGCGCTGGCCTATGTCGGGGAAGGTCCTAATGTCAGGGTCCATGTCCATGCATCTTTGGACCATGATGCCGGTGTAGTAACAAGCTATGGCGATGAGAAATAGCAGCGATAAGCTCAACCATCCTCCCGACGCCACTGCGTAGGGTATGGACACTATGCCAATTCCTGAAAACGAAATTTCGGATCACATACTTTCAGTTACAAATCTTCAGCTCGATACATGACTATTAATTAAGGACATGTTAATGAATCATTTAATGCAGTCAGAAGATTGGTTCCAGCAGGGTTAGACAGAAGGTCGCGGGAAACAAGATCTAGAATCGCCAAAACGCAAAAACCCTTTACATGCTCAGTTATAGGAATTGTGAGAGTTTGGAAGAATTCAGAAAAATTAGAGAAAACAAAAAGAAGATGGTGAAAACGAATCCTATAAAAGAGGAATGGAAGAGAGACAATGTGAAGGAAGTGGAAAAAGTGAGTAAGGAACCTGAGATTGCGTTGATGCCATGGAAGCAGGTCTTGAAGAAGGAGGAGGTGGGGGATGGAACAGCGCCGTGCGGATCAGCTTTGGAGGCATTGGGCAGAGGAAGGGGCTCTTCATCAAAGAGAAGGGGTATAGTGACGAAGCTATCGCTGCCGTGAGCGCCCATGGACAGAAATCAAACAAGAAGGAGGCGTACCGTGTCTGTGTGAGCCAGATCAGTGTGTTGCTCTGTATTAATACAAGCCAGGTGGCCGGGTTCAGAAGAGTTCGGCGATGCGGTCCATTTTTCCTTTTAGCTATCATGTTATAGTGAGTTATTGACCACGTATTTGATGTATGTCTGGGAGTGCGAGCTTTTAACAAGTATAGATCACGTGGGAATTGATTGCTGAGGATAAGACAAGTGGGGGCATTCAAATGGCGCCGCGACGCGGGGGTCCGTTTCTCAGAGCTAAGCCCCACTTTCTTGTATCTAGGCACCCGTGTTTTTAAAGCCCTACTTCATAACTTCAATCCCTTGTTACAATAAAGAATAAACAAATACAGTACCAAAATCACACTATACAAAATATCTTCTTTAATTTTTATTTTTATTTTAAATATAAAATATTAATCTATTTTAATTTTTATATTTATTTTTTTAAAATAGTCTTTATAATAATAATAATAATAATGTCAGTTAATATATTTAATTAGTAAGGATATTTTTTTAAAAAATATTTATTTACTATAAATAACTTATTTAATTAATTTCTTTAATATACTCAAATTAGATAACTAATTCACATATTAATAGGCGAAGGTAATATTTAATTGGAGCAAAAGTATAAAAATAGGTTTAAAATCTCAAGCAAAATTTTTTATATTGAAAAATATTACTATAAAAAAACTATTTTTTATAAAGTAAAAACTAAAATATACATGTGCGCATAAAAGACTCATCCTTCCGATAAAATAATTGTCAATGTATCAATTTGAGCTGGGTTCAGTAGGAGAGAGTGTTTTCTTTTCAAGTGTAATCCTTTTAAAAGCAAACATTAAATATGGATACTTCTTAACGGAATTAAGGCAGGGGGGATTTTTTTTGGAGAAAAAAAACAGAAAAATAACACTTGAATTTCCTAATCTCCAAATAGTCTGCTGAATTTAAAAAGCTCAATTGGGTCTCAATTGGGATTATCATGTTAAAGGAAAAGACTAAATTACCTTTCATTTTATTTATTGTTTTTAAAATACTAAAGCCTACACTAGCTGGCTGGCCAATCACCAGAGCTCCAGCGGCGACAGTCACCGAAGCTTCGACGATCGGCCGACAATTGGTCATCGAAGCTCTGGCGGTTGGAAATAATTTTTTTGAAAATTTTTATAATTTCAATATAACGGTTAACAACTTTCGTAACGCTATTAACAGTTTCAGTATAGCAGTTAACAACAAGTTTTCTGAGAAATTCAACAAGTTTTGGCAGTCGGAAATAATTTCTTAAAATTTTTTTACAACATCGGCATAACTATTAACAACTTTTGTAACGCTATTAACAACTCCAGTATAGTAGTTAACAACAAGTTTTTTAGGAAATTCAACAAACTCCGACGGCTGGAAATAATTTTTTTGAAAATTTTTACAATTTCAATATAACTGTTAACAACTTTTGTAAAGCTATTAACAATTTCAATATAGCAATTAACAACATATTTTCTGGAAAATTCAATAAGCTCCGACGGCTGGAAACAATTTTTGTGAAAATTTTTACAACTTTAATATAACGGTAAGCAACTTTTGTGAAAATTTTTACAATTTCAATATAACGGTTAACAACTTTAGTAACGCTATTAACAACTTTAGTATATCAGTTAACAACATATTTTTTGGAAAATTCAACAATTGGTCGTCGGAGCTCCAACGGCAGAATTTTTTTTTTTAATTTTTACAATTTCAGTATAATGGTTAACAACTTTTGTTACTCTATTAACAACTTCAGTATAGCAATTAACAATAGGTTTTGAGTTTGTTAACGACATTACTGAAATTATAAAATGCTATTTTTTGAATTTTCTGAAAAACCTGTTGTTAATCTTTATGTCAAAGTTTTTAATAGAGTTACAAAAGTTGTTAACCGTTATACTGAAATTGTAAAAATTTTCAAAAAAAATAGTTGTTAAAGTTATAAAAAATGCCCTTTTTTTTTGAATTTGTAAGAAAACCTATTGTTAAATGCTATAACGAAGTTGTTAATAGAGTTACAAAACCTGTTAACGACATTACTGAAGTTATAAAAATGCTAACTTTTAAATTTTTTGGAAAACATGTCATTAACTACTATATTGAGGTTGTTAATAACATTACAAAAGTTGTTAACCGTTA
Organism: Neltuma alba; assembly: GCF_004799145.2. Lineage (NCBI taxonomy): Eukaryota > Viridiplantae > Streptophyta > Magnoliopsida > Fabales > Fabaceae > Neltuma > Neltuma alba. The sequence continues at coordinate 64,437 of NW_021636879.1, read as the reverse complement.
TATTGAAGTTGTAAAAATTTTCAAAAAAAAAAAGTTGCTAAAGTTGTAAAAATGCCATTTTTTTGAATTTTTAAGAAAACCTGTTGTTAAATGCTATACCGAAGTTGTTAATATAGTTACGGAACTTGTTAACGACATTATTGAAGTTGTAAAAACACTACTTTTTAAATTTCTCAAAAAACCTGTTGTTAATAATGTTACAAAAGTTGTTAACTGTTATACTAACGTTATAAAAATTTTCAAAAAAAATTGTTTCTAGCCACCGGAGCTCCGGCGACCAATTGTTGAATTTCTTGAAAAACCTGTTGTTAACTGCTATACTGAAATTATTAATAGCGTCACAAAAGTTGTTAACTGTTATACTGAAGTTGTAAAAGTTTTCAAAAAAATTGTTTCCGGCAGTCGAAACTTGTTGAATTTCCCAAAAAACCTGTTGTTAACTGCTATACTGAAGTTGTTAATAGTGTTACAAAAATTGTTAACCGTTATATTGAAGTTGTAAAAATTTTTCAAAAAAATTGTTTACAGCCACCAGAACTTGTTGAATTTCCCAGAAAACCTGTTGTTAACTGCTATAATGAAGTTATTAATAACTTTACAAAAGTTGTTAACCGTTATACTGAAATTGTAAAAATTTTCAAAAAAATTGTATCCAGCGTTCCGAGCCTGTTAAATTTTCTAGAAAACCTGTCATTAACTGTTATACTGAAGTTGTTAATAGCCTTACAAAAATTGTTAACCGTTATACTAAAGTTGTAAAAATTTTCAAAAAAATTGTTTCCAACTATCGAAACTCCAATGACCAATTGTCGGCAACCAACCGGAGCTCTAACAACCGACCGGCCAGCCAATGAGGGCTTTAGTATTTTAAAAACAATAAATAAAATGAAGGGTAGTTTGGTCTTTTCTTTTAACATGATAATCCTAATTTGGTATCTTGACACCAAATTGAGATTTTTTAAATTCAGCAGACCATTTGGATATTATGAAATTCAAATGTTATTTTTCTTTCTTTCTTTCTTTTTTTTTTTGTTGTTTTCATCCCCTTTTTAACCTAAGGGATGGGTTTTTCTACTTTCTAGGCTTGTGGCACAGCCATGATGGTAATGGTGGTCCCCGGCATTTTGCTCTTTCAATAACATTCGTTCCACTCAGGCAAACAGACAACACGTTATAAGGGGAACCTTGGCAGTTTCTATATATCGTGATTCATGCGCATCGCTGAATTCTGATGCCGACGAGTCAACACCGGCCGCCTCTAAAATCGTTTCTTTTTTTCCTTTAAAAAAATTAAATGGATTATCTCTTAAATTTAATTTTATTTTAATTTTCATTTCCAAAATTTAAAATCAAGGTTTTTATTCTTTCAAATTGAATTTTATTTTGGTCCATTCAATTTTTTTTAAATCTTTAAATAATATTTTTGTTCCGTAAAATTTTATTCTAAGAATTTTAATTTTTAAGAATTAAAATCAAAATGAAGTGAAATTTTAAAAACTAAAAATTATAGTAATTTGATTTAAATTAACAAATGTACAGTGGTTGCTGGGGTCCTTTTGGCACATCTATAGAGAATAACACCACAATCTTGTGTAAGAATGAGCCGCACAGAGACAATGCTGTTTTTTTTTTTTTTGGGGAAAAAAAGGTAACATCTTCTAAAACCAGTGGTCACCGCATACGTATTACATTACATTTAATAATAGTAGCAACTTTTAAGTTTTAAAGCTTAAACTAATTGCGTGTTTGGTTCACTAAATCATGAGAAATGTAATGGAATGTAAAGTAATATAATGAAATATAATATAATAATAATTATATGAGTTTGTTTGGTACTCTATCAAGGAAAAATGATGCGTAAGCATAAAAATGCTTGGTTTTTTTTTTTTTGGACAGAAATATTATACTTGTATATACAACATCAAAAGTCAAAGCAAGGTTAACCTATACCCTGCTTACAATGTTTAGCATCAGAAAGTAACACACCCAAAAAAGGGGATGGGGGATTTAAATCCCAACCTAAAGGGCGCATCCCCTTGCATCCAGTTTTGGCCAGCTAATCTGCTGCCAAGTTACAAGATCTAGGAGCAAAAGTAAGGGACAAGGAAAGGTCATTACTAAACAACAATCTTAAATCCTCAACAATCCTTGTGGCTTGCCATTCAGGACAAGAATTCTGGCCTTTCACAGCATAAACCAATGGTTGCTTGGAGCAACTTGATCAATAATTCTATTATTGCAATTAAACAGATTCCTAGAAGTCCAAAATTCATGCATGCTATTAGTTGCAGAATTAATGAGCCAAACAATGTCAGGAGCTTTGAAAGCAAAGACTTCATTGCATCTAGTTTTCCATATATACCAGCAAAGGTAACCAAGAAGGGATTGAGCTAACTCATCCATCTTTAGGTTTTTTAGCATTTGAAACAACCAATTCTCAAAACTAGTCACATTCAGATCATGCACTGTTAAAGAAAGAGGAGAAGCAAACCACACACGCTTAGCCCAATCACAAAGAAGCAAACAATGTTCAATAGTTTCAGGATGAGAATCACAATGGGCACAGAAAGGCATCACCCCACAATGCCTCTTCCAAAGTGCTGCTTTAGTTGGGAGAGCTTTGGAGCAAGCTCTCCAAAGAAAATGTTTCACTTTTGGTTGCACCTTTAAGGACCAGATCATTAGCCAAAGATCCTTATCAAGAGGTTGTGAGGTGCTGGGTCCCATTTCCAATTTTTGCAGCTCTAATTGTTGCAACCATTGGTACCCATGCTTAACAGAATATTTGCCACTTGCATTTCTTAACCAAATCAGATTATCCCTCACACTAAAATAAGGTAAGTCAATAGCAGAAATGCAGTCTTTAATTTGTTCAGGGAGAATGATTGTATCCAAGCACCATTTACCATCCACAATTAGATTAGAAACAGTTAAGTTCTTCTGATCATCAGGCACATTTAGATTAGGTAGACAAAAATCAGTTAAGGAAGGAACCCAAGGATCATCCCACACATTGATAAGCTCACCGTCACCAATCTGCCACATGATATTATCTTTTAAGACATTCCTCCCTTCAAGAAGACTATTCCAAGCCCAAGAGGCCCTTGAACCTTTTTCGGCCTTCCAGAAAGAAGAATTGGGGAAGTAGATGCCTTTAAGGATTCGAACCCAAAATTCATTTGGTTCTGTCATGATCCTCCAACATTGTTTACCTAAAAGAGCCAAATTAAAGGCCTGAAAGTCTTTAAAGCCCATTCCCCCGTCTTTCTTCTTTTTAACTAATTGATTCCAAGCTCTCCAATGAATTTTCCTCCTAGATTGATCCCCTCCCCACCAGAAATTCGCAATGATTCTGTCTAGCTCCATACAAGTTTGTTTAGGGAATTGGAAGCAAGACATGGAGTAAGTTGGGATGGCATTAGCAACTGATTTGATCAAGGTTTCCCTTCCAGCTTGAGATAAAAAAATTTTATTCCACCCTAGCACTTTTTTTCTCACCTTATCCCTAACAAAAGCCAGCGCCTCTACTTTGGATCTACCCCAAAGAATAGGGAGTCCTAGGTAACGACCAGGGAGTTTGCGTTAGGTATACCTAAAGCTTGGCTAATCATGACTCCCACCTCTACAGGAGCATTGGGTGACACAAAAATACAGGATTTATCTAAATTTATTCTTTGTCCTAAGGCCCTACAATACTCATCAAGAACACTGGTGAAGACATTGCAATTCTTTTTTGTAGCTCTAAAGAAGAAGATAGAGTCATCTGCAAAGAGACAGTGAGAGAGCACCGGGCAAGCCTTAGCTAGGTGGATACCTTGCAAATCTCCTCTATTCACATGCTCATTAACCATTCTAGATAGGACATCAGCGACAAGGATGAAAAGATATGGGGAAATAGGATCCCCCTGTCTTAAACCACACTTTGGGACAAGCTTGTGGATAGCTCTTCCCTCGACTCTCAAGTCAAACTCCACAGTAGAGACACATTTCATAACATGTTTGATCCAAATAGGGTGAAAATTCATTTTATGAAGGACAGCTTCTAAGAAATCCCATTCTACCCTATCGTAGGCTTTATTCATGTCGAGTTTTACAGCAACTTCATGTACATTACCTTTTCTATTTTTAAGGAAATGGAAAGCCTCATGCACAATAAAAATATTGTCTTGAATCAATCTACCAGGAACAAAAGCACGCTGCTGCTCAGAGATTACTTTTTTTAGGATGGGTTTAACTCTATTGGAAAGCAGTTTAGAGAACACTTTGTAACTGAAATTACACAAGCTAATAGGTCGGAAATGACCAACAGAATCAGGAGAGTCAATCTTAGGAATTAGCACCAAATTGGTAGAGTTTAGGTTTTGCAAATCAGCATCATTCTCAAATAACTCTCTAACCAATTGACAGATCTGGGGGCCTATTATTTCCCAAGAGTGGTGGTAGAAGAGTCCAGGAAAACCATCAGGGCCAGGTGCTTTTAAGCCCCCCAAATCAAAAGCAGCTCTTTTTATTTCCTCATCCAAAATAGGAGCCATTAATCCTAAGTTATCAGCTTCAGAAACCACAGCTTTCACATAGGAAAGGACTAGATCTAAATTGCGGGGTCCCGAACCAGCAAACAGATTTTCATAAAAGTTGGAAAAGCAGGAGTTAATCTCTGATTGGTCATCTACCCAATTTCCAGCATCATTTTTTAAGCAAACCACTTTATTTCTTCTTCTGTGTTGGGCTGTAATATTGTGAAAAAATCTAGAATTTTCATCCCCCCAATTTAGCCAATTAATTCCGGATCGTTGAAACCAGTATTTTTCTTCCCTCCCCCAAATGGCCTCAATTTGGTTAGCTAATTCACTAGCCTTACCTGCAGAATCCTCATTCCAAACCCCTTCATAACAATTCCTGAAGTCTTCCATAAGAGTTGCAAGAAGCTTTTGGTTATTAGGAAATTCAATCTTGCTCCATTTAGTCAGGATTTTCCTAACTCTATTCAGGTTTGAATTAAAAGCATGAACCACACCACTAGTCATCTGCTTATCCCTATTCCAATTAGACTCAATAAGCTTCTGGTAATCTTTATGCTCAATCCAGTTCAATTCAAAACGAAATTCTTTTGGGCCTTTTATACCAGAAAAATTCAAATGCAGAAGGATTGGCGAGTGGTCAGAGCCTAACGGTTCCAGATTACATACCTGCGCATTTTGATGCTTCTCTCTCCAGAAAGTGTTGCAGACTGCCCGATCTAGTCTTTCTTTCACGTTTGCCTCATTGAGTCTCTTGTTTGACCATGTGAAAGCCAAGCCTTTGGCCCCCAAGTCCTCCATGTCACATTGAGTCATGAAGTTCTGAAATTCAGTCAACGAGTTTAAATCTCTGGTGTTTCCCCCTTCTTTCTCAAAATCAAACAGCAGGTCATTGAAATCTCCACAGCATAACCAAGGTACAGCATTCCCAGGATTAAGGTTCTTCAGTCTTCCCCACCACTTTCTTCGGTCTTGCTCTTTGGGAGGTCCATAGACTAATGTTAGAAAGCCAAACTCCATCTCCAAACCTTTGAGGACCTTCAAGTGGATCATGTTTTTATCTGATTTGATAAAATTCAGTTGTAGATCATCATTCCACCAAACTGCCAAGCCACCTCCTATTCCCACTGGTTCCACATAAATCTTGTTCTGAAAATTTAGTCGCTTGCGCCATTTCTCAATTTTTTCCATCTTGACTCTAGTTTCCATCAGAAAAACTAGAGAAGGTCTAAATTTAGAACACAAGAACCGCAAGTTCTTGCCTGTCAGGGACGACCCCAATCCCTGACAGTTCCAGCTTAAAATACTCATGGCGACTTGGTGGCCATTTGAGGCTGACCACCAAGCCCTACTGTTGTCGAATCACATCCTGAATCTTGTTTTTCCATTCCTTCAAAAATATTTGTAGAGACTGCTTCCAGCACTGGGACTTCTACCAAGTTACCCTCACTCACTTCAACAGATTTCTTGCCTTTTTTCTTTCTTATTTTTGGAGGTGAGTTCCTTCCTATAACAAATGGTTTTTCATTTTCTTTGTTCTGGAATATTTCTGCAGCTTTCTCAAACTAATTTGCAACTTCAACCCTTGCTTTTTTTGATAATGATGACTCCTATGTTTCATCTAGAGCTCTTTTGAGGCTAACCTTTTCCATCTTTTTTACTAAAGTCCCTTCATATGTTATCTGTAGTAGGCCCTGCTGTGGCATATTTATATATCCTTCCTCACTATCCTCAGGCAATTCAACAATATACGGCACACTGGGTTCTGGTCTGTAGGACTTAGCCTCTTTAATAGGTGCCTCCATATCAGTTTTGCCTTCTTTTCCGTCAACACGGTCTTTTCTAGCAACTGCAGTAATTTCCAATGCCTTTTTAGGTTCTGCTGGCTTTGGTTCATTTATTTTTAAGGGCCCATTGTTGAACAAGGCCCTTCTACAATCCTTTGGAGTGGACTCCCCTTTAGCTTTTCCTTTTTTCAGATGTTTTGGTGGGCTGTTTACCTCATCCATATCTAGATCCAACATCGGCTCATTATCATCATCAATTTTCCCTTCAGTAGATTTACCAACAGGGCTATTTACACTCCCCACACCTTCCTGCCATATCGATTGTTTTGCCCCTATCACTCCTATACTACTATCTCCACCAAAGCTTACCTGTACACCAGTGACATTCACACTCTTCTTTGAAGATGATGATTCACGTGCTGTCCCCATCTGTACTGAGTCACATTCACCCTCTCGAATCATGATTATCGGTGCCACTGCCCTTAACGGGTTCACCCTTAAGTCTGCGGTATACATTGGTTGAGATGGTTCTTCCTCTGACATGACTTTTTGGTGTTCACAAATCCTATACTCATGCCCCACCTTTCCACAGTTATAACAGAAATTTTAGAGTTTTTCAAATCTAGTATATGCCCATACCTTGTCCAGGTTAGGCCGTGGTACCCAGAAACCAGCTACTAAAGGCTTTGACAGATCCACTTCAATTCTAATACGAACAAAGCTACGGATATGGCAGTCATCTGGTCTTGGATCTTCAAAGCAAACAACCTCGCCTATTCTACTTCCCATCTTTACAATATTCTTCTTAGTCATTGCTGCCCTCGGGATATTATGGATTTGAACCCAATACATACACCTATTCATTAAGACTTCCTTTATTGTTAAGAAAGGTTCCCAAGGTCGAAGATTCAATAGATACCCATCAAAAGCCCAAGGACTATCTCGTAAGATCCGTTCATAATCCTCTTTTATACTAAAATGAAACACAAAGGCATTGTCCTTAGAATCACTAATTTCAACCTTACCTTTCAATCTCCAGATACGCACAATCATTTTCCGAAAAGTTGGAAGGTTCACTTGCTTGGAGGAAACCAGCTTCCCTACCAGTGAGAATCCCCCCTTCTTGCAGTCTTCATCCTCCCAATCGAGTTCACATTCATTTCTATCCTCCATTACTACCTCCATTGTGCTGAAGAGAAAAGAGTTGTTTGGCAACCCACTGTGAACTAACAAACAGCAATACTCGAAAGAAGCCTTAGCTTGAGGTCTTGCAACGACACCAAAACAAAGGTGGAACAGAGCACTTAAGGTGGAAAAAGAAAGGGGAAGGGAACGGGAGAATTTAGAGACGGAGATGGTAGCTACAGTGAAAAGCCCTAACGTAGGGGTTTTTTATTGAGTTGCTAAGAAGTTGGGGTTAAGGCGAAACATGGGTGAGAGAAGGTGTAGAGGAGAGCAGGAATCACGGTGAAGATGGTCTGTGACAGTGATTGTAAAGGCACTCACTTGATGGAGTGAAGAGGCGCGCTCACTTTGTTGGAGCGATGGGTCGCTCTCACGAAGACGGAGAGTTAAAAAAAAAAAATGCTTGGTTGAATTACTAAGAATATGGGAATAGGCAGTAATAATATATTAACAAAAATAAAATTATCCCTATTTACGTTTATATATACAAGTGATATGATTATAAAAAGAAGTTGAAAAATAAGCAATAAGCTTTATATTGTTGTGAATATAATAATATTTTTATGGATGTCCATATCTCTTTCATTATCATCAATATTTTTAATTACCTCTATATCTTATAATTATCTTCTATTATTATATAATTTGTAGAGTATGTTAAAGATGTAAAGCAGAATAAGAAATACTCCTGTCTTTTATTCTCCTTTTTTTCCACTCCTTTTTTTTTAGTTTTATAACATATATAAGATTTCAACTTATAAAATATAACTAAAAAATAAAATACAAGTATCAAGCAAGGTTATAGCGCACATCGCATGCCCACGGTAAAGAAGTAATAAAAATAACGAAAAACAAAAAGCAATTTAACAACTAATAAATCAATCAATATAAGCTGTATGCTTCATAAGGTAAGGCATAAAAAGACTCAGAAAAATTATCTTTTTTTTTTTTTAAGAAATGAGTTGTTAACTGTGTCATTTAATCCATCTTAGAAACATAAAAATAAACTGTCAATCATATTGAGAACCATTACTAAAAAGGGGACGAGGAGTAAAGAATGGAAGACGACGATGACGTGATCTCCTACTTGAAGGGTGTTTGGATAAGATCAAAATCATGGTTTCAGAAGTGTTTTTACTGTATACGAAATAAATATGTGAAAGAGATTGTCTCGATTTGTAGAAAAGTACTTCTGAAAAGTGATTTTAAGGGCATCCAAACACCCTCTTGGATGAAGAAAAAATAGATTATATTCAAATATGATATAATCCATACTAAAATTAAATATTAGATAAGCACAAAAATAAGGTAAAAAATTACAAAAATTTTCAAAAATTAACTTCTCAAAAATATGAAGATTGACTTCAAAAAAAAAAGAAATATTAATCTCAAGCCAAAATAAGAAATCAAAAAATATTCATATTTTCAATTCAAATCTCAATTTTTATAAAAAATTTTCTAAAATTAATCAATTAATTTAATAATGCGTAAAAAGTTCATTTAAATCCAAAATATCATTTAATTCCTATATTAATATGAGATCAAATATACAAAAATTAAGTTTTATCAGAGGCGGGGCAAAGAAGCTTAGAAAATGCTGCAAAAAATCAATAGTGACCAATTGAAAATCAAGGCAAACACAGAGTATCATCATCGCTGGAGATTGATGGTCAAAGACGAGTTTGAAAACCGTAAAACAAAAACAGTTTTCAATGGCTGAGAAGAGTAAAATCAGGCTAATTTCAGGGAGAGAATTGTCAGATTGCTTCAAAGAGAGAAAATCAAGGCAATAAGTTGATACTACCTCCTGTCCTAATTATAAAAGCCAGTTAACTAATTTGAGGAGATTAAAGAAGTAAGTTGAGTTAGTTATTTGTCTTAAATAGGTGTTATCTTTCCTAAAATATCCCTACTAATCAAGTGTATTGACTAGAACTATCATTGTTAGAAGGGCTATTTTAAAAAAAATGTATAAATATGAGAGACAAAATAGATTGGGATCTTATATTTAAAACCAAAATAAAAGCCAAACATAATCTTATATTAAGGACGGGAGGTAGTAGTAGATCTGGACTCACTGATCACAGTAGCAGCGGCGCCTCAGTTCGCGGGCAACAGCAATAATAAAGAGAGCGGGTAGGCAGTGATTAAGTTTATGGGTTTTTTATCAAGGATATTTTGGTTAATTTAAAAATTATAATGATAATAATATCTTTTTTTATTCTATTATAAGAGGTGTGCATTCTCCCTCATCAATTTTAAAAGTATAATTCTCTTTACATTATTTTAGATAATCAAAATTATAACATGTAATTCTCTTTATATTATACAATTAGCCAAACGAGTGAATCAGCTCGTTATATTGTTATATTATGATTACATATAATCTCCTTCCATGAAATGCAACCAAACGGGCCGTAAATTGACCAATATTTTAGAAATCAAAAACACGTTCTCCCTCCTCAGGCACCAGAGCTGTGTAGGGACCGGCTGAGAATGGATATGGAGAACATCTCTTAAAGTCAAATCTGGTTTGTCTTAGGTTTTAGAAAGTGTTTGGATAAAAGCCAAACCATGGTTTCAGAAATGCTTTTAAGGTTTACGAAGTAAATATGTAGAAGAATTTGTTTCGTTTTACAAAAAAGTACTTCTGAAATCATAGTTTAAAGGTTGTCTAACACCTTTTTTAGTTTTCTTTTCCATCAAGCCGCTGGCTTGCCGTGTAATAAAAAAAAAAAAAACCCGTTCTCCCTCAATTTATGCTATTGCACCAATATGTTAATTTTTTAATAATATTTCTTCGTAAGCAAAGCACTAAAAAGATTTTTTTATTAAAATATTTTTAAAATCTAAGAGATGTGAAATACGAATCAAGCAACTTTTGACAAGTCAGTTGCCAGGATGGGTAACCCATCATAGGCTATGTTTGGATTGCAGTTGGAGAAACCAAAAGCACACGGGAAAGCGTGAAATTGAGGTTAGTGGCTTATTGCAGCTTAGAAGATTGTTTGGATGGGACTCCTTTTCTAACTGACTTATGGAAAAAAGTAACTTTTCTAACTGACTTATCCAACGTAATCTGAATCAACTTTTCTAACTGACTTATGGGAAAATTGTGCAAAGCTTACGATCTAATTAGTCATGTGATTTCGTTTACTTTAATTAGAGACCAAATAAATTTTAATTTATATTCTTGTTTATCCATTATGTATATTTAATTAATTATCTACAATGTGTTTTCAAATTTTTCTCCATAACAAATATTTTTATTTTATAATCTCACAAATAAACTATTTATATTTTATCATAATAATTTTATGTATTTTTTAAACTATTATCACATTAAAAATATTAAATTTCAAACACTACTATTCAATAAAATCCATGCCCTTTTCAATCATTTATAACTAAACTAACTTTTCTATTAATTATCCAAACAACTTTTAACTTTTTTAACTGACTTTTTATAAGCACCTATCCAAACATAAATCATATTACACTAATTGACTTTTAGTCTAACTTCAGTTATAAAAGTCAGTTAGACTATAAGTCAGTTTTGTCCAACGCCAATCCAAACATACCCATAATATGCCATCCCGTGTGTATGTCACCTCACGTCTATATTTATTTCAGTCACGAGTAATTTTATAAAAATTGAGATGCAAAAATTAAACTCATAAACTTTTTCCTCTCATTTCCTCGTCTCCATCAAACTTCTTCCGATGTAATATCTCATAAAATATTATTATAATATTATTATAATATTATTAAAATATAAATAAATAAATTTAACAGGTTAAAATTCAATCTAATTAAACTCATAGGAGAAAAAGGAAAAGAAAATTCTAAGGGAATCCTGATTCATGTTTAGAAGCTAAAAGGACATGACTTTAATAATTTTTACCGTTGTTACTTCCTACCCAACTTTGTATAGAACTTTATTAATTTATAAAGATATTGTTTTTCAAAAAAAAATTATGAAAAATTTATATGTATAGTCTAGATTTTAAACCTTTCAAGTTTTAAATTAACATCAATATAAAATACGTAGAAAATCTTACTCTTTGTAAGTTATAAACAAAGCATCTTGCAAAAATTACTTTTTTATTTTTATAACTTAACGTAAAAAGTTAGCTTCAATCACGTGTTGTCATTTGTCTCTAATGAGTAATGTAGAATAATTGATAATCATATCAAAACCAAATCTGCCGTAAGCTCCAGAAGTCTTCAAGGCAGCAAACTGGTGGGACTACAATTGCGGCGCAGAGCCTCTCCATTTCTTTTTCATCAATTTCCCCGTGCTCATCAGCTGATGAGCAATCTAGGTCGTCTAATCTAATCAGGATGGTTCAGATTTAATATTTTTAAGTAATTATTTAAAAATAAAAAAATTATATTTTTAAAGAATGATAGTTAAGAGATTATCTTTATTTTTTTATCCTATACCTATTAAAATAATTATTTTAAAAAAATAAAAATAAAAATAAAATTAAATCTGGACCATTCAGATCTGATGAGCATTGGATGTTCATCAAAACTGACAAGCACCCAATGCAAACCCCTCCCCCCCAAAAAAAACCTTTTTCTAATCCTAACCCTTCATTTAATTTATAGTTGAGAAAACACACAAGCACGCAACATTTAATACCTTCACATCACACACTATGAAAACTCTCTCTTCTGGTTTCTTTCCACGCCCTCACTCTCTAGTCTCTATTTTCGGTTTTACCTCCCTTTTTTTTCTTTTATTATTCTCTCTCTAGTTTTATAAAAGAAAAATTTTGCTAAAGAAGAAAAATGAAAAAAAAAGTTTTACATATTTTATCTGGACAAAAAATCAGAATAATAAAAATATCACACAAAAGCGGTAAAACTTTTTGAAAAATTGCATGCCATTCAATTAAGATGGCAGAAAAAATTTAGTTAAAACAAGGCAGTATAAAATTGTTGTTTTGTTTCGTAAGTTTAGAATAATGACAATTTTTTTAAATAACAATTTTTGCGGTTTTTTGAATAACATTTGATTTGAAGGGATGAATAAAAATTGGTCATACTTTTTTATGGCGTTTGCATTTTATTAAAAAAAAAAAAGAGTGGATTAATGCAATATTTTCAGAATGTGATAAATTATACGTTCTCCCACATTTTAAAAATTATATTGTTCTTATAAGACCTCACGGACAGAACCTAACATTGTGAATCTAAGGGGGTGTTTGGATGAAACCAAACCATAGTTTAAAGAATAGCTTTTGGAGAATAGATTCTGGGGAGAATAGATTTTGTGAAAAATAGATTTTGTAAAAAAATGATTCTGAGAAGTGAGAGTGTTTGGATAGTTATTATCAAAAACATTTTTTATATATACAAATTACTAAAAAAAACATAAGTTAATATGATAATTACATAAAAGATAGATTTTATGATATATTTTAATTTGAAGGAATAAAATTGTTAATAATATATTTTTTTACCAACATAATAAAAGTATCCACATTTAAAAAAAAAAGAGTGGATTAATGCAATATTTTCAGAATGTGATAAATTATACGTTCTCCCACATTTTAAAAATTATATTGTTCTTATAAGACCTCACGGACAGAACCTAACATTGTGAATCTAAGGTGAACAAGAGAAGATTCAAAAAACAAAGAAAAAGGGAAAGAGCAGAAAGAGGGCGTGTGGGAAGGGAGACAGTTTTTATAGCGTGTGATATGAAGGTATTAAATGTCATACACATTTGCATTTTTTCAGCCACAGATTACATGAAGGGCCAGGATTAGGGAAGTGGAGGAAAATGGATGAAAAAGAAATGGAGAGGCCCTGTGCTGCTGGAATTGCATTGGGAACGCTAAGTAGTGCTCCTACAATCGGCATTATTCGGTATTCATACACAGGAATATAGCAACGGCGGCTGCAGTGAGATTACTGATAAGTAAGGAAGTGCTCCCCAACAGATGAGGGAGCCTTTTGTTCTGACGATGACAATTAGGAGCCACACCTTTTGCAGCGTTTGTGGTCGGAGTAAGAAATAAGGCGTATTTGGCTAGAAGTTGCAGAAGCCTCTAGGCCAATATCTATCTGCATTAAGTAAAATATCAGTGAATTTCTTCAAATCTGTTCTTAGTTAGCTTATAATTCTTTGATCAATAAAGAAATATGAACGCATCATGCATCATGCTTTTACCAACAGCGCCTATATATAGTCACAATGGAATAGTCATTAGCTATAGATGAACGTGTTTGCATACTTACGGTGGAGAACTGGTTTCTGTTTCTAATGGAAGTACAAAGAGTGGGCAAAACTGGATGACCACTGTAAAATAAGGCATACAAACTCACAGCATTAGGAATTCCGCTCCATCTGAAGACATTTCCTTTGCCATGAAACCCAGTTTCGTCAATAGTAGCATTCCACAAGAGAGACAAGAGGGAGACAGTTGAAGCCAAGGTCCCAGTCGCAGACACATAAGAGAGCAGGCTCAAGTCTTGCAGCCACACAGTAGGCAGAATAATATGTAAGTGCAGCAACAATGGAACAAAGTGGGGGCCCTCCAATTGTGAACCCCCCTATATCAGTTCGAACGTCTGGTATTAGCTTGTTGATATTGTCACATTCTAGAATGAGGTAGACTGCGACAAAAGAGGTAGAGCTCAGAGTTCATGGCTATGGAAACCATGAGCCTTCCTTTTTGTGTCCGAATGCCCGTTGGCCTGTGACAGGGAAGGTCCTAATGTTAGGGTCCATGTCCATGCATCTTTGGACCAGTTTGCCTGTGTAGAAACAAGCCATGGCCATGACCAAAAGCATCGACCGGCTCAACCATGCTCCCGATGCCAGCGCGTAGGTTATGGACACTGCCAATCCCTGAAGGTGAACAAGACAACCAGATAAGTGTGGCAATAGCGAGTAGAGCTTTCGTGTGCTTTTTTTTTTTTTTGGGGCCAAAATGTGCATTTATTTTTTGGAAAACCATTTTACAGGTAGTTATAGTTTTTAAAAATTCTTAATTTGATACCCGTATATCTTTTTTTTCCTACTTAAATACTGTAATTTTGGTCTGTCAATATAATTAGCTTTTGTATAGGAACTAATGGTACTAATAAAGCAAAGTTAGAGAAGCTAATAGTGCTAATAGAGTATAATTAAAATGTTTAATTAAGAAAAATATACACATGTATCAAATTAAAATTTGAGAAAATTATACATACTTGTAATAGGGTTTTCCTTTTATTTTTGGGTGTTTAATTCACTATGTCCCACTCTTCAATGTGCAAAGTAAGCAGATTAAAATATAGGATAAAATAGTGGTGGATTCTCTTAATTCTATTCACTGGTAGTATTTTTAAATGAATTTTCTGAAAAAAAAAAGAACAAAAATATGTCAGTGTGAAGCCTAGGTACGGTTTTGGTGGATTAAAAGAATGAGACGGAAGGAAGAGGACCTGCCGTTGATTTAATTCTGTTGGGTGTGTGTATCAAGGTTGTCCCTCATAATCCTTTCCTCTAGCCAGAAGCAGCAAAGTTTGCTGTGGTTTAAAATTTAGAGATTATTAATACATAAAAAAAAAAATTGTGATACTCCTAAAAAATAACATTATATTTAATGATTAAAATTTAATATGTAGAGATAAAAATGCTCTAATAAATATGAGTATTATAAGGAATAAAATTTTAATAAAAAAAATTCATATATTCTTTGACCATTTGCGATATCATATCGGATGTGGTAATTTGTAGCAAGAGAATATTGCTTGTCAAAACTAGCTGGGCATTGACCATTTGCTTACTTATCTTAGAGAGTTAAAAGCTTTGCAATAGCTAGATTAGATCACACGGAATCATGATGGTGCTCTGTGGAGTTCCAGAACCTTCCAAAGTCACTCTCTAAAACTCTGATCTGCATCCCACTGGCAAACACCTCTAGGTATTAACCAGGCTTGAAATGAAACAGGATCGTTAGGGCGAATGGGATGTCAATTACAAGTGATATGTCCTTTGAACGAATTTGCACGTAATATTATCTATGATAGGCTGCTCACAAATAAATTTAATTTATTTATGTATTTAATGTTATTTAAATATAATTTGTTAATCATCATGTCAATAATTAATCAATTTCGCAAATTAGTAGACATTCTATAACGGTCACGTTGCCCAATTAGCCAGTTCAAAAGACAAGAAATATGCATTTAATTCCAACGTCAATTTTTGGAGGAAAAACTAGAAGGTATTGGAAAAACACACGTACACACACACTGTACTAAATAAATTGACATTTCTCTTATCTTTGGCCCTCTCCCAAAAGCCAACAATCCAGCTTTTCATGTTTTTTCTTTTGGACAATGCCATCAGGTATAATTGATCGCCTTTATGTTCTCGCTCAAAGGAAAAGATCGAGAACATAAATATTTCTCTCTTTCTTCGATTTCAGTTTCTCAGAAGTCACAACGATGTGTGGCATACTAGCTTGCCTTTAATTTGGTGCGCCGATGACTCTACAGCCAAAAGGGCTCGCATGATCCACCTCTCTCAAAGGCAACCTCTCTGGCGGATCATAATTGTGGTTTCACTAGCTTCATCAATTTGCTCATGTTCTTATTCAACATTGCAGGTTGAAGCATAGGGGTCCTGATTGGATGGGAATGTTTCAACAAGGAGGCAACTATTTGGTTCATCAGCGATTAGCAATCGTGGATCTCACCTCCGGAGGAAATCAGCCCCTCTTCAATGAAGACCGCACGATTGCTGTCATTGTACGTACCTGCAGACGAACTTTGCCTTTCTTTGTTATTGAAATAGTTTACGCTCGAGCAAATTAAAGGGTGTGATTCATGAACATGAATTAATATAACGTACTTTTATTTGGATACAGGCCAATGGAGTGATATACAATCATGAGGAGCTCAGGAAACAACTTCCGAATACAAAGTTCCGAACCAAAAATGAATTCGAGGTCATTCCATACCTGGTACGTATCAGCACACAAGAACCATGATGTCGTACATCGAATATGGTTCCGGGAATAATTTCATATTAATAAGGATCCATGCATGCACTATATAATATCTGTTTCATAGTATGAAGAGTATGGAGACGACTTCGTGGACATGTTGGATGGCACATTTTCATTTGTGCTGTTGGATACTCGTGACAATAACTTCTTGGTTGCTCGTGATGCCCTTGGGATCATGTCCCTCTACATTGGTTGGGGACAAGACGGTAATTTAATTAACTTACTGTTTTTTCTGGTTAATTTTCTTAAAAGGGTATGAATGCTATATATTAACCTGAATTGTTTACATGCTTACTCAGCATCGGTTTGGGTATCATCAGAATACAAGGCCATGCATGAAGATTGCCAACATTTTAAACGCTTCCAACCTGGGACCTTGTACTCCAGCAAGGACAAAGGATTTCGCCGATGGTACAATCCTCCTTGGTTCTCTCAGGCCATTCCTTCATCACCATATGATCCCATAACTTTGAGACATGCATTGGAAAGGGTAAACTTACCAATAATCATGTTAAGATGTTGGTGATATATGAATAATATTTGCTCAATAGGGAAATCTATGTGAGCCCAAACATGAATGACAAAATGAATTTAATGCACAGGCTGTGATTAAGAGGTTGGTGAGCAATGTCCCAATCGGTTTGTTACTTTCCGGAGGTTTGGATTCATCATTGGTTTCATCCATCGCTATTCGTTACTTGGCTGACAACGCAGAGACAGGAAGGCAATTGGGAACAACCATTCATTCCTTCTGCATTGGCCTGGAGGCGAGTTCTTTATTTATTTCATTCAACTGTCCAAAAAGAAGAAGAAGAAGGAGGCAGATCTGGTAGACTTTCCACAGAGTAATTAATAGTTGGTTTTCATACGAACAGGGTTCACCAGATCTAAAGGCCGGAAGAGAAGTCGCAGAGTTCTTGGGAACAGTCCATCATGAGATCCTCTTCACTCCTCAGGTATTAATTGTAGTTTTTTCAAGTCAACAACGCCTCATCATTTGCTTGCTAATATTCGAAAGTTAAAAGCTTTATTATAAGTTTATTATTTTTGTGCGCAGGATGGAATCGACGCCATCGAAGATGTGATCTACCATATAGAGTCATATGAAGTGGAAACAGTTAGATCCAGCATACCCACATATTTGATTTCGCGCAAGATTAGATCACATGGAATTAAGATAGTGCTTTCTGGAGATGGTTCTGATGAGATCTTTGGTGGATATTTGTACTTTCACAAGGCGCCCCGCAAGGAAGAAGCCCACCTCGAAATGTGCCGCAAAGTACCTCACTTCTACACAAAATAATACTCACTTGTTAACATTGTCTCTGAAATAAATTTAATACAAATTGCTATTTCGTATATTAATTTAGCTTAAGGCACTGCATCAATATGATTGTTTACGAGCAAACAAATCAACGTCTGCATGGGGTCTCGAGGCCCGATTTCCATTCCTGGATAAAGAGCTTGTAAATCTTGCTATGAGCATTGATCCTGATTTTAAGCTGGTAAGACTTATCTCTTCCTTTTTCCCTTCGGATTGACTTATTTTCAATGCAAAGTCGTCTGTCTGTGGCATTAAGTTGCCAAGTTTTGTTTTTCTTATTGAGCATCATTTCTTCATGCAGCCGGGACCAAGACGAATAGAGAAATGGATTCTGAGAGATGCATTTGATGATAAAGAACGTCCCTATCTGCCACATGTATGTCCCCTCTTACTTTGAAGACTCCTTTTGGAATGTCCAAATGAAAAACTCAACCCACTTAGTAGCGAATATATGCATAATTACCGGTATTAACTATATGCTCAAGTGTTGTATACATGATTGAATGCAGCATATACTGTGGAGACAGAAAGAGCAAATGAGTGATGGAGTTGGGTATAACTGGATTGATGCCCTCAAAGAGCATGCTGCCAAACACGTACTTAACTTAAATCTTATTATTTGCCCCGTACAACCCATGTTTCTCATATAATTGCTTTGTCATCTTCATCTCCGCATGCACAGGTGAGTGACAAAATGATGCAGAACGTTGCACGCACCTACCCACTCCACCCACCAGCAACAAAAGAAGCTTATTACTACAGAATGGTCTTTGAAAAGATCTTCCCAAAGGTGACTTGTCAAAGCAACGCATAATACATATATATATATATAAACAGAGGTTCACTGTGTTTGTATTTGCTTATTGATGCAGCAACCTGCGAGGCTGACAGTGCCATGGGAAATGAGCGTTGCCTGCAGCACATCTGAAGTTATTGAATGGGTGACAGAGTGGTCAAACAATTTGGATCAATCAGGAAGGGCTGCCTGGGGGGTCCACCATGATGCTGACCACAAGTTGCTCACTGCTGACGTGGCTGACACAGAGGAGTTTATGACTCTGTAGTCTATACGCTGTTACTGCTACTCCCAACGCCCTCGATGGAGCCAATGCTCCTCAATAATTGAATGCCCCAGAGGTCTTTCACCATATAAAATGAAACCGATACCCATCACACGGCACACTTCTGTATCATCGTGTTATATACTTCGTGCACATCGGCAAGGTTCAGTTCTTAGTCGAATAAATAAACGAGGCAGCTCTTTTATTCTCAAAACAGGTTAATTATTATCACTTCAAATCGAGGAAGTGTTTGGATAAAAATTAAATTATATTTTTAAAAATAATTTTACAGCATACAAAATAAATATGTAAAAAAATATTCCATCTCAAATTGCATAAAACACTCTTAAAAAATTGCTTTTTGATGAACCAAATACCCTTTAAGTAAAGGTGGGCTTAAATTCCCTCCTAAGCAGATATCTTGGTTAGTATGATGTACAACTAGACACGTTTCCATGTATTCATGGAATTCGATGAAATGAATAGTACTTTCGATAACTATTTGTTATAAATTTTATTATCATAAAACAAGTTGGATGGGTCCAGGCTAAGAAGCAGGCATGGGGTCCCGAGGGAAACAGTAAATTTGATATGAGATGGGAATAGCAAAGCGTAAATGTAGAAGCACAGTGAATGAACTCACATACACAAGTATAGAACTCTAAATCCATTAAGGGGGTGTTTGGCATTCTCAATAGTTTCAGAAGCACTTTTCTGTAAAACGAGGTAGGGTGTTTGGATAGAGATCAAACCATGGTTTCAGAAGTACTTTTACAGATTACGAAATAAATATGTGGAAGAAGTTACCTCGTTTTGCGGAAAAGTGATTTTGAAACCGTGATTTTGGTTTTACCAAACACCCCCTAACCTCATTTATATATTTACTTCGTAATCTATAAAAGTACTTCTGAAACTATGGTTTGGTTTCTATTCAAACACTCCTTAAAAAGATAAGCGAACCTAGGGCCTCTGACTCACTGTGGACCACTCACCACATAGGCCATTCGGATCAACTGTCGCCCCAGGAAATTCATAAATTATATTCCACATTCAGTCAAAGAAATTAATCTTAAGTACGCGATTGAAACCGCATTTATCAAAACCAAAACTATAGTTTTTGGGCAGATGCTACTTGAAAAAAAAGCTCAGAACTCGAAGGGGAAAAGAGGAAAGTCATATGGTAGGTCCAAAACTCAGATTCATTGCAAGAGACGATGGGACCAATTCAATTTATAGTACGCCTGCGCTGATATCAGCAGAAATACATTATGTCTACTCTACTAGAAAAGATCAGACATACTCATCTACGCCCTTCATCAAACAGTTAGGAATTCAAATTGAATTCAGAGTGCTCAGTTTAGGACATTGCCTGGCGGCAAAGATGCCCCACGGTGGTCTTGGATTCGCTCCCATAGGTTACTTTAGCACTTCTTTCAAATTCCAAAAAATAAATAATAATAATAATAATAATAAATTGATGATAATAATAATAACAATTGTCCGCAAAAAGAAACTAGAAAGAGCTTAGTAAGGAGATAGAGTGAACTGGTCGACTATTAATCATGGTCTTAAAATAACACCACACCATTCAAGAGGTAGATAGATACAGAAATGTCATCTAACCACTAATGTTGGGCATGGTCCTACTCTTACATATTACACATCTTACACTCTCAAAGTGGTCATATGTTACTAAAAATAACCAATTAATTCATTAAAAAAATACAGATCACCCTTCCAAAACGAAAAAAGAAGAAGGAAAATTAGTGTTACCATGTTTGATGATCAGCGTGATCACCATTCACCAGAGAGGAGCACAGCAACAAGAGGGGCACCTGATTAGACCATTCTCATTGCAAGCCGTGCAAGTTTTGAAGCCAGTTTTCTCTGTGTACATCTTGCGGCTACCATTACACTCCTCGCAGAGGATGAACCTATATCCACCGCACACGTCACACGCTCCTAAATCCGCTGCGGGCAAGCCTTCCACGATTTTCTTGAGCTCGCCTATCTCGTTCAGCTGCCTCACCTCCTCCGCGCCGCCGATGTACCTACCCCCGATGAACACGCGCGGCAGCGTCACGTTCTTCTCCCCTAGAATCGACTTCAGCTCCCTCATGTATCCCACATCCATCGACACATCTCGCTCGTCCATTTTCACCCGAAACCCTCGCAGAATAAATCGCACGCTCCTGCAATCCTCGAAAGTCGACCTCACCACTCGCAGACTTGTGTAGTAGACAACAATGCGTTGCTCCGCTCCCGGAATGCTTATCGGCGGCGGAGTAGGAAGAGTGTCGGCTTGGACCGTGAGGGTTCCGTTAGGTAGATCCGGAACTGCGGCATCGGATTTCGGGGCGGGATGGGAAACGGGCTTGGTTAGCTTGGGTTGGTGTTGCTGCTGAGCTGACCAGGTTCTGAGGAGCGAACTGGCGACTCGGACGCGGTGGAATACGGTGGCGGCGCGGCAGGATGAGGGTTGCGGCGGTTCGTCGAGGCAGAGAGATTGGATGTCTTTGAATGAGGAGCAGGAGAAGGAGGAAGGAGATGGCGATGACGACGTATTGTGAATCCGAACCGTTGATTTGCCCCACGACCGCCACATTGAGGGGAGGGAGAAAACGAGCTTTCCCAGACGACTGATCCAATTGAGGATCCTCAGCAAATTGGGGGAATTGAGGAATTATTCTCTCGAGAAGGTCGGATAGAGAAAGGGGGTGGAAACTGAAATTGAATTGATAGTCAGAGAAAGTGGGTATCGAAGAACAATTGGGTTTGTTAAGCACAAAGAAGGTAGGGAGTGATTGCTTGAAGTTAGGGCGTTGGTGATTGAAGGAGGAGCTGCAAAAGCGGGTGAATGTGCAGAATGCAAAGGGGCCTGGGAGGCTCTCTGCTTTAAGATGTTGTTTGTGTTTGACACTTCTTTTAACAGAGACAAGAGACAAATGAAATGGTGAAATGTAAAGGGATTCGTGTTGGGGTTGAAGAAGGGGGTGGTTAAGGTGGTTGAGGGGTTAGTTTTTATTGCTTTAATGGGAGAGTTTTGAGAGAGAGAAGAAAGACGAGCGGAGAGGCCCTGCTTCAAAGTTACAGTAAAATCTTTCAAAAAGATTGGGTATATTATGAATGAGCAAAGCACACACTTTTAAAGTCAAAAATCAAAATTCAGGGCTATATACGCTCTCCGTCCCTATCACTATCTTCTCTTTATTAGGTGTTTTTTAATTGTTTTACTGTACTAATAAAAATTAATCACTTAATTAAAGTGAGCTGGCAAAAAAATTACTTCATTAAACGCTAACATTTCATTTTTGTTCCTATTTGTTAAAAGCTCCTTTCCAGATTACAATTATTTTTTACAACTTTCAAAGGGTTATGGAATAAAATATACTTAATTGTTAAGAAATTTGACAAAACCCCTAAGATAAACAGTTTTTTTGCCGACAATAAAAAGAGACTTTTTTTATAGACACAAATATCTTTTATTAAAAAGAGATTTTATAAAGCATCTTCAACAGAAGTACATTTAAAATTTTCTAACTTTATACAAAATTTCAATTTAATTCATTAATTTTAAAGAGTATCTTTAGTCATATAATTTTAACATGGTTTTCTAATGATTTATTTTTTTAACATATTTATTATTTTAAAATTTAATTTTAATATATCAATATTTCAAAATATTTTATCAATATTTGAAATTTAATGTCAGCATTTTTATTTTATAAAAATACTTTATAAAAATAAGAGATGAACATAATTATATAAAATTTCATATAAAATTAAAAGCTTAAAATTATACCGGTGCCAGCATCTCATGCACGCCTACACGGGACCTATTATTAATTACTGTTCTTTCGAAAAATTAAAAAAGAGCTATCATTAACTACCAGCACCTACTGGCTTGGAAAGGGACCTGGCCTCTCTTATTATCCAAAGTACTTTACCCCCTTTAACATCATTAACTTACATTAATTATCCTCCAAAGTTCAAACTTGCCACGACTTCAAGTGCCTGAGCCTGATCATTGGTCCATATCACTTAATTAAAATAATTTCATTTTAAAACCAACCATTTATTTGTTGTTTGTACTTTGAACTCATCAATTCACACCATCGTCCTTCTCGATGTCAAGTGTAATTGAACTCAGACTTGATGCCACCAACTTATTACTTACTTTATGCAATTAAGTCCGCATTTGAATAAATGGTTCGTGTAAACAATAGTAAGTTCTTAAACGAAAACTCAATCTTTTGTTATGAAAACCATTTTTATTATCGCATTACGGTGTTTTTAAAAAACCATTTGCGTAGCAACAGTAAAACCTTTTTTTTTTTGGGTTAGAGTATAAGTATTTTCTTATTGAAAGCAATCTTATTCAAAATACTGTTGGGTACTGATCCTTTTCGCTAGACGTAATCTTGTTAGTAGCAACAGTGAGAAACTATTTCTTAAGAAAAATCTTTAAACTAGAACATTACATGGAGGAAAGGGAAAAGAGGATAATGGAGCGAGGGGAGAGAATGGGGCCATCGGATATAAGCAGTGGGTAAGTGGAGGGCCTGTTTGGAGACAACCAAATAATTTCACGGTCCTGCAAAAGCAAAAGGGTTTTCAATGGCCACCCAAGTGCGCGGCTTCTGAAAAGCTTCAACCATCACGTGGTGCCATGGACTTTTTTTATTTTCAGCCAAACGCACTGTCCCATAAACCTCACAGAACGAGGAAGGTAAAACAAACACAAACACAAACACACACATGGCCATGTTTGTGTCGAGTGTGAATGCGATTGATTCAAAGTTTCAGAATAATCTTTCAGCTCAATCATTGAGCTTCAGACTCAATCAAAGCTAATCACTCTTTTACCTCACGTGATCCAATGATTCTCTGTTTTCTTCTTCGCTTGGCTGCTACATTCCCAGGCTTCACCTTTTTCCTCTGCGATCTTTTGTTTCTTCAACGACAAAAGACACGGTAAGTTGTGTCAAAATGGTTCATGTTGGTCCAACCAAGAAAGAGTGTTGATATTTACGGACACCCATAACAGGATCTAAGGTAATAAACTGATGAAATAGTCCAATTCTAAACATAGAAGCCAGTTCAGTTGTTCATTATGATGAGACTGAGAGATATTTGTATCATGTTCTTGTTTGTTTTGGGTTTTAAGTCAAAGGTTTCACACCCACCAGAGGACACTGACCAAATCTGACTCTTATCAGTTACTGCTGTGTTCTAGGAGCCTCACAGCCTGGCTTGGTTGGTTGTTGTGTTGAATCTGTAGATGCGCATGCCATGTTATTAAAGGGAATTGGCCCAGATTCCATATTTCATGAGAGAGAGTGAGGGGTGTGCCTCAAATAATCAGATTCCTTGCCCTTCAGCTTTTTACAGACGAAATGGTTACAAATCCATGTTATCCATCCCTGTCTTTCGCAATTTCAATATTTGTATTGATCTTTTTGTTATCTAACTTGCTTATTTCTCAGTCCTTTATAACTGTTTAGTTTCGCTGAAAAATAACTGGAAGTAAATAACTAAGATGAGTCCCATATGTTACCTTCCCTGTTACCATGCTGTCTAGAAACAAGACTGAGCAGTGAACAAAAGGAACAAGCCCTGAGTTACTTTAATTTTATAAAATTTCAATATTTAATTGTGTTTTTAAAAATAATAGATATAAATGCATTTCCTGACTTATTTTTCAGAAACGCACCTTAATTTTATTTGTTTGACGCCAGCACTTCAATGTTATTTTTTCCAAATACATCTAACATAGTTAATATTAATTTTAATAATAAATAATGCTTAGTTCAATAAATAATTATTAAATTAGTTAAATATCCAAACGTAAAAACAAGTTGAGAGATACTCCTCTAATCTTTAATATATGACTTAATTATTGAGTTAATTTTGGTCCTAAATATAAAAATTATTTTTTATATTTATTAATTTTTCTTAAATTATCTTTATAAATTTTTTTCGACTATAATCAAATAAAAAAAATTAAAAAAAATAGGTTTTATATTAGGAATGGGATAAATACAACAATCCGGTTAATGTGAAGGTCGCACTGGTAATTTCATCTGCCAAAAATTTCTGGGTCCAGAAATTAGCTTGTCCATCGTCTTCGTGTAAGAGGCACAGATAAGTATAACGGTGAAATGGAAGAGAGCTCTGTCACTGCCGGAGCAAGCGACGCCACCATCACAGTCAACGTCAAGTTCAGTGGCAGGTCGATACCCATCTCAATCTCACCCGACTCAACCATTAGTGATCTCAAGTCCCTTCTCCTGCCGCCCACGAATGTCCTACCCCGAGGCCAAAAGCTCATCTTCAAAGGTTTTGTTTACATACTATTTCTTCAATTCTTTTTTCATCTCTCTTTACGAAGGCGTCGCATCTATCGCGAGGATCCTTTTGTTGATGATCGGGTGTTTTGTCAGGAAGAGTTTTGGAGGATTCTCTGACGTTGACGGCTTCTGAATTGACAAATGGCGCCAAGATTATGCTTGTGGCTTCCCAGGGTTTACATCAAGGGGTATTTTGTAGATTCATTTTATTTCTTTTCGTAGAGGGTGTCTTTTTTGACATTTGGAGCATTTAGACAACCATTTAGTCATATAGCGATGATCAAGCTTAGATACGAAATTATGTTTTGTAGAAGCACTATTGATTCCTTTTTCATTTATATGACACTGAAAACTAATGCCGTTCTTCAAATTAAGCCATTTCTTTAATCTAATTTCTTTGTGTAGGAGGGTCCGATCTTGAAAAAAGCCGAGGCTGTACCCAGGACGAGGAGAGATAACCGCTCAAGCCTGAGCAGTGACGCAAAGAAACTTCCTGTTAAGAACAGATTGGAACGATGGACTGCCACTGGAGTTATAGCGCTGTCTGAATGTAACTTGAAGGTAACAAACTATTGTTAGTATGTTAAATTTCTTTTCCAAGGTTTCCTAGATAAATCTAGTCAATGACGAATTGGTCTTTCCGGGGATTTGATCCATTGCCAGCATATAACTTTGACACCGCAAGTAAACAAGGGTCGAATTATGAAAGCATTTCAGGATTTCTTTAACTATTTTTAAAGTCTCAGAATTAATATGTGGCCCTATGCTGTTTACCTTCAGTTTTAAGCTCTATTCACGCTAACAGTGAATAAAATTTGAATTTAAGTTTGACAACTATTGTGGCAAGACTTAATCTTCAGTTTTGCTTGATGGTATGAATGTAAGGGATGTGAAAATGAAATGAACACTTCAGGCCCCAGGATGAAAACTGGGTTTTTTTTTTTTTTTTTTGGGGGGGGGGGGGTTCAAAGTTTGTTATGTGAGTTATTGCTCGCAGGTCCATGGTGATAGTGATTAGTCTATTTAGTCAAGACCGTATATGTCGTGAGAATCTGCTCAATTTTAATAAATAAAGAAACGAGAGGAGGGAGGAAAGAAGCTTAATGGCAAAGGAAGCCCGGGGAAAGGGAAAGAAGAAGAATATATTTTTTGTTTGTTACTAGCCAATTTGGTATGGAGTGTCCTCTTATTTTTCCTACTGATTGTAACTTAAGTAGGCTATACCCGATGAACTGTGGGCATCTGGGTCTTATGGAAGAGTTCTAGATTGCAGCAACAACTCAATTCAAAATGTGCCTGTTAAAATTGAAAGCCTTACTGGCTTGGAGGTAAGCTGAACTTGTTTATGTCTTTGTGGTTTTGTAACCTCACCTATGTATGGAAATTTTTAGTGAAGCAACATTTGACACTGGTTGCCGCATTCCTAATGTTATAGAAACTATTCCTTAATGCAAATGAGTTACTGGATGAATCAATAAGCTGGGAAGGATTAACAACTCTGAAGCACCTAACGGTATTATCGTTGAACCAGAACCAGTGAGTAATTCTTGTCATTTATGATTTCGGGGTGTTTTTATTTTGGCTGACCTCCAATGAAATGCCAAATTAATTAACAGCAATGCATGTACATTGTTGATGCCGAAGTTGTCCAGAATATCATTACATATATTGTTGTATCTGGCTTGAAGCAAAATTAAATGGATTCATTCAATCAGATCATCTCTCATGTTGCTGTAGTTGGGTCACCTGTCCTAAGGTAAAAGGGTAAAAGGAGGAAGTAGAATTGCTAATATTTGCCTGTGCGACGTATTTGAGAACCGCTTGGCTCTGACTGTTGTCTTAGTCTGGGTACTGTGTTTGGATTATATTACTTCTATTTATCGTGTTATCTTTACAGCATAGTTCAGTGAATGCTTCCAATCTTTTTGCCTTGCTAGATTCCTGTGTTGAATCAAGTTGGTTGGAGACTATCAATAATGTCCTTTACATAATTTGCTCAGTGAACTCATTTTGCAGTCTGACAACTTTGCCTCCTGCTCTGGGATCTCTAATATCTTTAAAGGAGCTGCATGTCTCCAATAATAAGTTGGTTAACCTACCTAATGAAATCGGACATCTGACAAAACTGGAAGTTTTGCGAGCGAACAATAATAGGTAAATATGAATTATGTACTTATAGTCAGTTATTTACTCCACAAATGATGCACTATCTAGTTTGGTCAAACTCGTAATCGTGTTTCTTTTTGCCCTATTCCTTTCTTCTGTAGTTGGTTTGCAACTGACTTATAGGTTTCTGATTTATATGTTGTAGAGATTTAAGAACCGAAAGTAGAAAAATTTATGTTTAGAATTGACCATACTAAGCTTACAAATACAGAATACTCCTCTAGTTTTTAATATAAGACCTATTTAACTAATTTGATTAAATTAAGGAAGTTAGGTAAGTTAGTTAATTATAAGAAATATGACATGTTTTTCTTAAAACACCATAATCATCTTCCTTAATACCTTATCTCCTTCTTCTACTTGGTTATGGTTGAGAGAATATCCATAAGGGTAATTTAGGAAAAATTGATAAATATGAGAAATAGGTATTATATTTAGGACCAAAATCAATTTAACAATTAGGTCCTTAAGACTGGAGGAGTACATAGTATACAATGTCCTCAAAACCTTAGTGTTCTCCCTCTCTGCAATCGGAACTTCATGGGTCCAGTCCATTTAACCTAACCAACCATTTCCCTCATGTGGTTATAACTGTTGCAGAAACACATTATAAAAAATTAAAATTTTATGTTATTTTGGTAGTAAAAATATTGTGCTGATAATCATGTCAGTTTTTCTCAGGATGAGTACTGTCAGCGAATTTATAGGAAATTGCTGTTCTCTTGTTGAGGTACATATGCTGAGCCCCCCCCCCCCCCCAAAAAAAAAAGAAAAGAAAAAAGAAACAAAGTATTCCAGTGGTGTATTATTTAAACTGAATTTAAAATATGACAGGGATGGTATATATTTTTGTGATTTTCTTTTACTGTAGCGTGCTTATCAAGACTTTCTTGTGGAGCAGGTTGATTTCTCATCCAATTTTCTCACAGAATTGCCAGAGACATTCAGTAGCTTGAGCTGTTTGAAGGCATGTGCCCACTCTTATGCCTAACAATTAAAGCCCTCTGATTAAATTAAAGTCATAGCTGTTAATTATCTGTTGTTGCAATTTTACTCGTGCCCTTGAATATTCCTGTGAGTGCCTCGGATTGATTCATGAAACAAAACTCTTTATTTCATGCTCTGGAAATCTCTTAGCGTGGAAGTCTTGGTTTTATGACTAGAAGAGTTTTCGTTTTCCCTTCTTTTCGAAGTTTTAAAATCCTATATTGCCAGCTTTTCTCTCCTTGCGAATTACCATTTTACTTTATTTCATTCCATTATCAGTCATTTTGTTATATTCTGACATGAACTCACAAACACAGCCTTGGTGTTTCTGGTCATCATGCAGGCTTTGTATCTTAGTAACAATGCGATGAAATCCCTTCCATCTAAGCTATTCAAGGCTTGACTTCAGCTCTCCACATTGGATCTTCACAATACAGAAATGACCATTGATATCCTTCGCAAGGTATGCACTTTTTGTTGCTTTTCTCAGAGACACCTCATTAGGTTTCTTTCCAACATAACGTTTACATCATCAATGGCTCTAAAACAACAGTCATATGGAGTCTTAGAAAACATGCTTGACTTCTTGCAGTTTGATGGATGGGACAATTTTGACGAGCGTCGTCGCTCAAAACATCAGAAACAATTGGATTTCAGAGCTGGAGTTTCCAGAGACTTTGATGAGGGTGCTGATAAAAATGAACAGATACTATTTGAACAAAAGTCATTGCTGATTAAAATGTATTTTACGATCGATAATGTTGTGACAATTCCCAAAATCTTATTTATTATGATGGATGCCAAGTTTCTTGTGGCTGGATTTCTTCTCATCTTTAAATTACTACCCTGCGGTTTTGCATTAACATATTACTGTGGTAAGGCTGCAGATCAAACGAGACTGTGAAGAAAATGACTATTTTGAGCATTCATGGTGTGAAAATAGTCGGAAATCTGCGTCCATTAAAAAAAAAAAAAAAAAAAAAGGAAGCGGCGGCCTGAAAAGTCGAAGCGAATGTTTTACACAACACAATCACTCCTTAATTTTATTACGTATTACCGTAAGTTTATAATTCAGAAATACAATCATGTGCACTTTAAAATATATTACTTTCTGTCCTTAATATAAAACTTTGTTTGACTTTTATTTTGATTCTAAATATAAAACCTAAACTTTGTTTCTATATTTATTCATTTTTTAAAAAATAATTCTTCTAATAATACTAGTTCTAGATAACGAACTTGATAGTAAGGATATTTTAAAAAAAACATCTATTTATTACAAATAACTAATTTAAATAAGTTTCTTAATCTCTCCATATTAGTTAACTGAGTTTTATAATTAAACCAAATATTAAAGATTTTTAAAATATCTTTCTTCTTTCTTTCGGAGGATGAAAACTATTCTTGTCTCCTCAAGAACAGAAAGCAGAAGCCTACAAAATACACTTAAAAAGTGTTTAGGTTATACTAAATTTCAAACACTTCCGTAAATCAACACAAACCCCTTCACGTATTCATTTCGTATATTATAAAAATATTTTTAAAATTATGATTTTGTATCTATCCAAATACCCTCTTAACTGACCATATATACTTGTGTGAACACCTGCATCCCGGGGCAATTAGACGAAACAGATAAAATTATATAAATGTTTTAAATTTGATTAAATTATCTTTCTATACATTTTAGGCCACACAATAATGTTGGCCCAAAAAGAAATCCCACACAACAGTGATAAAAACCGCAAATAAAACAAGTGATCGTCAAATACAAAGGCTCTTCAAAACAGTTTAACACGCTAACAGTTAGCCGTTTGCGAGAAACGACCAACCTCCAGGAGACCAAAAGCAAGAGGAAATGAAATGAGACTTCCAGCCCCCGTCACACCCGGAGAGAAGTCGATCTTTGGTTCAACACCCAACAATAAAATCAAAACAACTCCATGCACGAGTGCAGTTTAACTACACATGATCAGATGGGCAAAGCAATTCATGTACGAATTGTGATATAATTAACAGCGTTGGCTTGAGAAGCCACTACAAATTATGTCGAGCTAAACTTGCTGCAATGGTAGTCCTTTCATCTAGGATACGCCCCGGGTACACCCGATGGGATGAAAATAGCCTAACGGAAATAAATGGATATTTGAGGGATGTCGATGTCATTATCCTCATCATCCTCACAAGCCACAACAACATCCAAGTGACAACGATATGGAGGGAGTTCTACCTTGGCCACTTCCCTTGCTAGATCTACAATCTTTTTGTCCATTCGGTCTTTGTGCCTGGGGAACATGCTATTATAGAGCAGACAGCTTCCACATGAAATGCTATAGGCGTTCAGGCCTTTCTCCTTCAGCCACTCAAGAAGTTGCCTGAGTGTAGGATTATCTTTAAGAATCCACCTGTCCCAGACTGTCCAACTCATATCCTGGTGTTTGAAGACCTTAGGCGGAACTGGCTCAGCGATGGAAAAGAGAGGAAGTGCTAGGTTAGCAAATGTGTTTCGGTAGTCCTCAACTTTATGCCCTCCATCCAATGCTTTGTAAAGCTCCAGGCAGACAAGACCAGTGGCCATGGCAGTTGAGGTTGCGATAGCTGGAATGATACGTCCTGCAATGAACTTAGCTTTAAGCTTGTCAACTTCAGGAATGCCGTAATTTCTAGCCCTCATGTTGGCAAGGCCAGCTATCATGTCCATGTGGTAGTTTGTATCATCATCCTGCAGTTTTGGAGAATATTATTCAGTAACATATTTTGTGAGAATGAATTACATCTGAAAAAAATGTCAAAGCAAGAGAACGCATACAAAAGCTATATCTCAATGCGAAGCTGAAATAAGAATCATGAAAATCAGCTGCATAGAAGAAAATATAGAATAACAGACCTTCTCAAACTGAATGGTTTCATCCTGAAACCTGGTGGCAGGTTCGCCCGGCAACGCTCTAACCTGACTATTAGATCATTGATAACAGCTGTATCATCTATTGAAGAAGTACTAAGACTTGTGGCCTTCTCATCTGTCACTATTTTTGCATCTTTCTTTGGCTGAAAATCAGGTACTATCACTTTATCAATTGCTTCAGCCAACTTCTTTGGGTTCTTCACCCAATCAGGGATGGGTATGCCGAATGTTTCTGCTCGCAGTATAGAAGCTGCCATCACAAAATGAAGATGACCAGGATCAGAAGCTGAGAACTGCAGTGGATGAGGGAATCTTTTTGGAGCGGACCAAAAAGGAGCTCCAGTACTAGTTGCAGCATCCTCTGGAAAAGTGTAAATCAACTGCTTCACCCGATTAGCAAAATAATCTTCAAACCTGTGATAGACGCCCATATATGAAATTAGTGTACTCTCAGTACAAAATCATGTTATCTACAGAAGAGTTACCAAAAAGTGCAATAAAAGAAGCATACTTTAGGCGAGCCCATGTAATGCAGTCTTCAAAGGTCTCACACTTTTCCCTGTCAAGGCACTCAAGAACACGTTCCAAGTTATCCCTTGCTTGAGCATCGCCAGCATTCCTCATTGCATTAGTATATTCACTTGGGTTGGACAAATATAAATTTACTTCAGCAGGAGTTTTCTCAAGCAAGCCCTCAAATTCAGATCGGGCCCATGTCAAGCAGTGGTCAATGTTGTGTGGAAATGAGTGTACAGTACACATAGGCGCCTGTTTCTCAGGAGGATCTCTAGAAGCACCATAATTTCTGTCAGGTGGGGAATGACCATCTGGGTATTGCACTTTGCCCCAAGAGTTCCTGACTCAAGAAGAGGCTTTTGGAAATACAAGCATCTCTGGTCGACATATAGTCTAGCATTCACATTGTCAAGTGCATTAATCACAACACTCAAGTTTTCCCAAAATGCATCGTCAAACACATTTTCAGTTTCAGGGCCCACACGGTTCTGCAGTGCTTCAATCTTCAGAGAAGGATTTATGGAAACAGCAGCTGATGCAGCAACTGTAGACTTAGCTTGTCCAATATTCCAGTCACGAAAGAGGAACTGCCGGCTAAGGTTACTCTTCTCAATAACATCATCATCAGTAACTGTCAGCTTCCCCAGATTTCCACAAGAAACTCCCATGAGGGCGAGATTCTTCAAGAACTCACATCCCAAAGCACCAGCTCCAACCACAAACACTTTAGCTTCTTCTAACTTCTTCTGTAACTTGGATCCAAAGACAGAGATTTGTGCATCATAACGGCTATTTACTGGTATAAAATCATTGGGATCAAGTGGTTCTGTAGGAAGTGACTCCACTGAGTCGAAGTAGAAATACTGCAAAAAGGGTGAGGTTTAAAACACAATCACTAACCAATCCAAGAAAGAGTAAAGATCTAGAAAGAATGCTCAAGCGACAGGGTTCAATGACAAACATGCAAACCCTAGTTTGTGGAGGAAATAAATAACCATATTTTCTGATATCTCATCCATTTTCACACAGCTCGTAGTACCAATACGTCTCATGATTATTGATCGTAATGTAACATCCTGCTCCTCCTTAAGGATAATGAAAATACATGGAAGTAAATCATCCAGAATATATTCACAGTGATCAGGCTAAACAGAGTCATGTTCAACATGCACACATGCATCTAGGTGGGAATATGCCCTATGTGCGTGCACATGTCTGCATGACCATGCCGTGTACTAGAACATGCATTTCCAAAACATGATCAGGATGAACTCAAGAACATTGGCAGGTAGACAATCCTATTAAGCAAAGTACACAGTAAAATACAAGCACAACATCACACAAATATAACAAATTCTTGAAGACCACAGTCTTAGACACATCATTGACCTTCAAAGTGTTATGCAGCAAATGTTTACCAAAGGATGGCAGACTATCAGCCAAACCCCAAAATTTGCACTCTAAAAACACTAGTATAACAAGGCTATACCTTTGTTATAAGCAACAAATGACACAAATAATAACCATGTTGCCAACTTATTCTCAGTTCCCCCAACAAATGAATACAAACACAATTAGACAGTCTCTCATTAGGGCTCAGTCTACCTCCCACATGTAAAATGACCCAAACACCAAAGCTCAGCCATCAGAATGAACACCCAGAAATCATACAAACCTGAAAAAGTGGATGAAACTTCCCAGAGCATGCTTTAACAACCTCTTGTCCGACAATTCCACCAAACATAGCAGCCATTGGATTCAAAACTGCCCTAGCACCAAAGGCAAAGTGCCGCAGAAGTTTTGGGTTGATATCATCCAATTTCCCGTCTCCCAAGCTCTCATTAATATTGCTGGCAATAGAAATAAGCTTCTGAGCGTCATCCTCTGAACCAGCAACAGGAAAGCGATGTAACTCAGAGACAAACTTATCCAAAGCCTGGAATGCTAAGTGCAGGAGGGGCGGCCGATCAAACTTGGAAAAATCACTAAGAAGAAAATCACCCGGATCACTGAGTGATTCTCTAAGTGTCTTAAATTTCAAAGCCTTTGGTTGTTTCACCTGTGTAACGATACCCCCCTTTACATAGGTACCATAATTAGTAGTGTCTTCTTCAAGAGTAAAAGAATATGCTCTTGCATTTTTAATTTTCCTTGGTTTTCCATCATTCAATTCTGTCATACCATGAACTTCAGAGAATACAACAAGATCACCATCCTGAAATTCAAGCCTCTCATCATCAACACAGGATACCAGGGCATGATTGTCATTGCCAATTGATGCAATTATACCCGTATGGGGTTCCTCTCCGTCCACATCAAAAACAGTGAATTCAGGCCCAAAATCACAGAATACGGAGCCAAAAAGACCTCTGACTTCAGATTTAATGAAAGCAATTGGAGGCTGATGGCTATGGCAGTAATCATTGAACTCAATGGCTTTCTCAAGGCTAATATCAGTGAAAACAACAGCCTGCAAATAAAAATAAATCACAATGAAATACATCTATTTTTGTGCATCACCAGACAAACTTTGCAATGCACAGTTAGAACATAAAAATATGCACACCTTGAGCAGTACCATATCAACATGCTACATATATACATGGAACGGAATTAAGGTCAATAACATTCAAAGTTTATCCCTTAAATGGCATCATCATCATCAATTATTTTTCCAATATCGTTAGTCCACCAATATATATTAAACAATATTACAATAGAAAGAGCATGACTGTTACTTTTCGGTGACAAACACGACAACCAATGCCAGCACCAGTACAGTTAGTTAAATTATTTCATTCCCAACATGTTAAGAAGTTCAGACCACCTCCTCAAAACAAACCTTTTCTGGGATAAAAGCACTAGCGCCAGGGGAGGGGAGGGGGACTAGTACAGTTGGATACTTAATGTTTAAAAATACTAGACTGGCCATGTGATTAATAGCAGGAAAAGAAAACTACAGCTTCTCATCTAACCATCCATGTTTTAATTATGACTAATGTTTAACATCAGCAAGGCTGTATGAGGTCATGCTTTAAATGGACGACACAGTGATGCAGCATATAAAACAAGTAATTTCACAATTGACTACTATGGATACCCTTGAAATCCAAATAAGGCCAAAGACAGACTAAATTACTTGATACATAGCAGATATGCACATAAATGCTCTTAATGGAACAAAATGATGTCCAAATAAATATGAAAATAGAACGGAAGGGACAAGAAGTACCTGGAAATTAGAAAGCTGCTCTTTTGTCAGTTTAGTTTCCAAGCTCAGCACAAGAACTGCATTGTTGAGCTCCTGCAACTTACTAATGGAAGCCGCTGCCCTGTTTTTACCCACATCATTCTCTGAAAACACAAAATTGCCAGACAGATCCCACAGCTCCACGTTCCCTTCATCATGAAGGGTCACAGATTTGACGCCAGCAAGAATGAGATTCTTGGCTGCAGGATGTAAAACACAAAATGAATACACTAGCATGATTTGGTATTACAGAGCTACTGCCTTGAATTACATATCATCAAAATAATAGCATTTGAGAGAAGGTATTAAACCAACAGAATGGTTCAAATAATATTCAACTATTCATATGCCCGCAATAAACTCCATTAATTATTTAGCACAAAACCGAAGAGACTACACAAGAAGATCAGATAATGTCATGGGATAATACTTGATCAGATAAAGAAAATGAAGAAATCCAGTGCAAGCAGAAGAAAACAACCCCCCACCCCAAAAAAAAAAAAAAGAAGCCTACACCTCTCACAATACAAGTCAGGTGGATTTGCCCAAAAAGACAACATAAGCAGCTCCTTAGAAGCATTAAATGGAGTTGCACATGAATGTGGCAATCCGATAATAAAATTAAAAACCTAAGTTTGCAAGATTTAGCATAAGCAGCTGGACAGTAAATGCCAGCACAATCGATCAGATGATAAGATTATGGAAAAAAATGAGAGTTACACATTCTGGCCCGCTTGATTCGCAGGAGAAGAGACAAGAGGGGACTAGGGACCAATACCAACCCCATCATTGACAAAGAGAACTATTTTATTTTACGCGAGGAAAAGATGTGAAAGCTCAAAGAAAAGAGAAGAAAACCATTGCTTGCATTATCCTTAAAGGGTCTTGTAATCAACATACCATTCTGGAGAATGTAGAATTCTTAAATGTTGCAGAAGTGTAAAATCTAAATCTAAATTTTAACCGAAATCCTCGTTCAATAACTACTGCATGCCAGAAGGAACACAAAAGTACACGGAAATCATGCATCCCATATCTAATTTTGAAGGCAATAACCATTGACATATGTAAAGCAATTGAAAGGTTGTTCAATGACTATACCAATCTCAACACCAAGACCCTGCATTCCAGAGACGAGGACATTAGACGCAAAGAGCTTCCTCATCGTGTCGCGACCATACACAGCGAGCTGACGACTGTGCAGATCCTCATCAATATCTGGCGGATTAGAATTACCCAAAGCCATTGCCGATGATCCTTCAGGCAAGTTTCCGCTACTGTGGTTGTTGTTGTTGGTGTTGCCGCAATTGAAGTTTTGTTTGCTGTTATTAGCCGTCGAATCGGCGGTATCTGCAGGCGAGGAGGCGCCGAAGCAGCCGATCCGATGCTTCTTAGGGAACGACGAAGAGTCTGTGGTGTTCTTGTTCTCACTCTCTTCTTCTACAACCACTCCTTCACAAGGTCTCTTTCTAGGAAGCATAAAGTGCAGTAAGCTGCTGAACAAGCTACGACACACAACCATCGAGAATATCAACACAAGAACAAAAACAGAACCAATCAACAAAAAATTAACATCATGATCGGCAAAGAGATGAGCACTTTCAGGGACAAACCAACAACACAATAACAGGGCCAAAACTATAAACCCTAACCCCACCTCCCACATGATTCCGGAACAAAACCCAGAAGCAAAGAAAAAACCAAAAGATTAAGCCTGAGGTGAAGAAAGGAACCTAAGCAACGTACCGATTTAAACCGAAGGAAAAGAATGGAATCTAATTAGAAGCGAAGAAACAGATAGAAAGATGAAGAAGATTACTCTGATCGGTTTTCTCTGATTCTTTATCCTTCGGTCTGGGGTTTTCACTCTTCAGAATGCAGAATCGGGAAGAGTGAGTGGCGTTTATATGAGGCTCTGGGTCATGCTGAATAGAGAGGGCGAGGGGCATTTATGGATTTCTATACCAAAGTGGCGTAGGGTTTCAAAAGCTCAGGACAAGGGCTCTTTGGGCATGTCGGTGGTCGGTACCATTTCTGTCCCTTGGCCTGTATGAGAATTGGCCGAGAAGAGAGAAGCCAGAGCCAAAAAAGGGATGGAATGATAAATATACTATTTGATGAAGTCAGTCAGCGACGAGGGTGTGGGTGTGGGCCGGGGAATCCGGGACCTTGAACCATGAGCCACGTCGTCGTTTTCCTAGTGTGTTATTGGGCTAGAATTTTCTGACTTGGACCGCAAGTAAAATAGTGCCCATATGATTTTTTGGTCCAATATGTCGTTAGCGCTTGCGATCAAATGCCAAATGCCGTGCACGATGGGCTTGAAACCAAGGCCACCTTAACAAAAGGTGATCCTCCAAGAAACGAACAGGACCAGAGAATTTGAGTTGTGTTAAATCGCATTATATTTATGGAGACTTTTTTCTTTTTGACTAGGAATTACCTTTATAAAAAATTTTCATTGCGTTAAAGTGATGGTGATAAAATTTTACAAAAATGGTGATCTTGAACGATTCTTTATTTGCCAATGATTTTGAACAACTCAGATCTAAATTCTTATTTTTGACCACGTGTACATGTGTGAGTGTGATCTTCGCAATGTGCCGTAAAAAAGAATCCAAAAAAAAAAAAGTCTTCTTGTCTTCCTCCTTAAAAGAAAAACGCCCCTGTTCTTATGTTTAATTACAGTAAGTACTGCATATGACAAATTAACCCAAAAATAGTAGGCAAGTAAATAGGATTATAAGAGTATAGGATTTTGATCGGGCTAGGCTTCCACCGCAAGAGCCGAGTATTCCCCGCCGGAAATTGAATATCCGAGCTCGTGGGAAGGCGCATCAAATAAACGGCTTTCTACGTCATTTTAACTATCAACGTAAAACGAAGGAAAAAAACCATTAAAAGAAAAAAGGAAACAAATACGCCGAAAGTTTTCTAGTCTTTTCAGGATCGGCGACCACACCTTTAGAATTTCGAAGATCTAATCTTCTCTTTGCTCGTTCACTACTCAATTTAGTGTGCTTTAACCAGTAAAAGAGGAAAGAAATTGGCGGCATCGTCTTCTCCGGATATGATACACATACAGTAACATTCTCAGATCTTTCATGGCGTCCTCCAGTAACAGCAAAGCCGAAGCTGATGCTGGCGACGAGGTTCTCGAAGAATCAGTAAGTTCTCGTGTTGAATATGACTATGACACTGAACGGAACCTGAGCTTAACTCGAATGCAAGCATAATTAATCAAATCGAATGTCGACGTCATTAACTGATTCCATCTTTAATGTTTGCTCAAAATTTATGAAACGTGGCTTGTTAATGTTTACAAATTTGTTCTCGCAATTTTAATTTATTTAATGTGCTTAATATTGATGCAGATAGAGCACTTTGATGACTTCACTCTTGCTTCTTCATGGGAAAGGTATTCGTGCTTCTAGTAGAAATTGTTCAGTTCTTGATGAGCATACCATGTTGCGCCGAGTACATTAAGCTCTCATATAATTTACCGTATCGATTTTATAGGTTCATTTCTGAGATTGAGGCGGTTTGTCGCCTTTGGATGGCTGATGGCCCGAAGAATCTACTGGTAAGGTTGCTTGGTTTTAAAGTTTCACTGATCCATTGAACCACCCCCTCCCCCAACTCCCTGCAAGGACTGTACGCTCTATGCACGCAGTTTATCCTTAGTGTGCGTCTTATGATGACTTCGATTTTTTTCCTCCCAGTCTCAGCAATCTGTTGGTACACCACGAGAGTCTCCCCCTTTAATTTTCATCCATTTTGACAGTCGTTTATATATAGGCAGAAAAATTACTATGTTGCTGGCTCTTGTTTTAGGTCCTTAAGGCTATTCACGGTTAAGTGCCTTTGATTCAAGGCTCGTATGTGTAAAATGTAGAGAGTAAATAATCATCTCTTTGGTCATCCTATGCATATGTGTAGTTCCCTTGCCTTGAATAACTATGGGATTATTCGCGCACACAACTGTTGCTGAAAGTTGCTAGTTATAGTTTAATATGCAAACTCTTGATTTAGATAATTTCTGATGCATTTATTTGAGCGCAAGACAGTTTGTTGCCTAGATTTTCTGTACACTATCAAGTTGATAAGGTAATGTATTTCAAATTGTTTGTTGGTAAGGTACCTTATTGAAAGTTTTTCCTATTAGCATATCGTTGACCAAAGTTTCTTTTAACATTAAAAGTGTTAGAATCTGCGCTTACATGAACAATTTATGACCAAAAAATGGTTGGATTAATAATATTAGCATGTCTCTTCCTCCAATAGTCAATTGAGATTGAAGTGTGAATAATGAAATGGCCTTTTGTGCTGAGTATAATTTTACTCGATAAATCCAATAAATGAGGGTGGCAATGATAAAATTTCTGGCCACTTGGTCAAAGAGACTTTGTTACCATGTTAAGGATCAACTCTCCCAAAACAACTTGCTGTTTAGTGAAGGGCCCGAGTTATCATTATTAATATGTCAAACAATACTCCAATAACACATTATTCCACCTGCTTATGTTATTCAATCTAAAACCTCTTTGTTTCACCACTCTTAAATTTTTCTTAATATGATTTGGATCATTTGCTTCAATTATGTTTTGTCACATCATCTTAAGATCTGGTGTTGATGGAAAGAGTGGCTTGTCACCTATAAAGTTGCATTTTTTCTTCCATTGGAAGCTTATTTCATTTCCCTTTTTGACGTGAATGAAACTTCTCTTTTAACTTGCAGGAAAAAGGAGCAGTTCTCCTCGAGTCTTTCAGCAGTTTGTACAAGGTTAAATCTGAAATGAAGTATGCCATGAAAAGTTATTGCATGGAATACTATTTTGAGTCCAACCCTAACGGTAACCGTTGTTGTGACTATCATTATTTTGACCATAGGGGATGGTGTACGACTAAGGCTATTTGTTGTTGTTCTTTCTATCTTCGCTTTTGGTTGACACAGGCAAAGCTGCAGAGCGGAATTTTAATTTGCATGATCTGCAGTTATGTTTTGGTGTAAAGGATTTTTTGGTACGTTTTAATGTTATATCTTTCCTCTTACTGGGGATTTAATGACTTTGTTAAGGAAACACTTTCTTGTCTTGTACAATGTCAGGTTATTGCTCCTCAAAGTGCAAGTGGCGTGGTGCTTGATGCGCCGGAGGCCAGCAAGCTATTGAGTGCAATTGCAATTGCTCTTTCAAATTGTTCTAGGTAACTATTGTTTCTTGATCTGTAATATTCAATGAAATATGAAAATTTACTATAACTTACATCTATCAGTAAATCACCTTACTTGCCACATTGGAATTGGTAACTAAAAGCTGCTTCACTTGAACATTGGGTGTATGTCCCACCTTTTACTGTTTTCAGTGGAGAGGTAATCATATTATTGTATAAAAAAAATGTTAAATCTGTATATTGAATAAATAAATTTTTAAATATCACAGTAATTAAGATTTAGATAACTTTAACTTCTCATTACATTGGTTATTTAGTTTATGGCCAGCATTTGTTCCAGTTCATGATCCTTCTCGGAAAGCTTATATTGGAATTCAGAACTTGGGAACTGTATTTACAAGACGATTTGAAGCAGATCGAATTGGTAGCCAGGTTCCCATAAAACTCATGCATTTGGAAGGGCTGTATGAATTATTTGTGGCTAAGTTTGTGAGTTCCTGCTCCTAGTTATTCAGTTTGGTATTTGTGTTATTTTAGTTCCGTTATTCTGATTTGCACTGAACCCATATTTGATCTGATATTCCTTTCCTGTATTGTTCTTCTAACGCTTGCTTCCCCTTCTACCCCTTCCAATATATATATATATATATATATATATATTATATTTATGCATACGTATATTTTATATTTTCTGTTTTACTTTACCTCCATATGTTGCAATATTTGCATCTACTATTTGTATCATCCTGTAAAGTTAGAGATGGAGGCTTTATGGAAAAATCTAAGTGACAATGTCCTTTAATTTTTCCTTTAATAGTTGTCATTTGATTCTGCAGGCTTACTCCACATTGGATCTGTCCATTCATGTTTTCAAAGTCCAATTTGCAATGAAGCTAACATACAGAACAATTCCTTATGATGACGATGATGATATCAAAGGCACTGACTCCGGAGCTACAGAATCTGGAGAAGATGCTACTGGTGAAACCTCCAGCAGGACTCAGTGGGATGATGATTGTCCTTGGAGTGAGTGGTATTCTGCAGAAGATCCCGTGAGAGGTAAATCTGAAGAAACAGGAACTTCTAGATATAATGGAATCAGGTTTAGATTCTTACTTTGATGCCGTTGTTGGATAGAATGCCAATAGTCTTTAAAGAATACAAGTGACATTACGTCTACTTTGTTCATTCATCATTTCTGCAACTTCTCCCTGCCAGTTGGCTTTATATTATTTGCTTTCATTTATCATTTTGGGAAGCTTTTTGGTTGTTAAGTATGCATTTGGTGATATCAGAACTTTGGTCTTCATTAGTAAAAACTCTCCAAGTTTGCCAATTCCATTTAATTCATGCATTGGCTGCATGCAGGATTTGAATTGATTGCAATATGGGCAGAGAAGATCGTTGAAAGTTCTATGGAAATGGCTGAACTGGAAAATGCTTCACCTCATGAAGCTGAGAAATGGTTGATCGCTCCATATTTTTCTCCTAATTTGTAAGAAGCTCAGTTGTTATTTGCACATCTAAAATTCCCGTGATAAATAGTTCTTTCATGTTGCTTCTTATACTAGTGATTTTTGTCTACCTGGTGTGCAAACAGTGTGATAGGCAGTAGTCAGGTTTAGCATGTTATTCATATAGTTGACGAACCTTAGGCATCGTTAATTCACAAATACTACTCATCCGGTATTTGGACATGGTAAGGGTTCAGCTGGCTTTATATGGAGGCAGACCTTATATTACTCTGCCATCTGAAATCAATCATTATCATTTTCCTTTGTCAAAGTGAATATTTTGACTTGTAGACATATAGATTCTAATGCAAAGCTTCGCTGCCCTTGTATAGAATGCAAGTCAGTGCTGATTCATTTTCTATTTTTAAGCATTTCCTAAGGTTCCTTGATCAATTTCATGGTTCAACAAACACATCAAAATCTTGTTTTTTTTATAGCAGGAATAACTAGGCATAGCCCATAATTTTTCATGTAGTCTCTTCTGCGATTCATAATTGAAGTTTGTTCTGTTTCTTTTTTAATAAATATATTTCTGTACTTATAGACTCAAAGGTTCCAAAGGGAATCGAATTGGATTTTCATCCCAGCTTCACCTTCTAGCTGATGCATTGGAAATGTCGTTTGAGGCCCAATTTTTGGAAGACTTTGTCTCAGGTTTGAATCTTTTGAGTGCATTCTTTATTTATTTTGCAGGCTTTGGGTTTTACGATTACTTGCTATTTGGTAATGCTATTGAGTGATGGTAGAGGTTCAACATTATCCTTTTTCCTGGCTTGTAGCAGCTGACAATCCAGGCTCAGATAAGTTAAAATCTTCAATGGTTATACCTTCACCAGCAGTTATAGATCGTGTTATGAGAGAACTGTTTCATGAGGGTACGCAACTCTTCCTCCCTATATATTTTGCCCTTCGTTTAATCTCATTCATGTTTTTGGGCACAAATTATAGTAGCAGTGAATAAAACAAGAAATGCTCCTATTAGTAATTCAGTTGCTAAGAGCAATTTTTTCTTTTTTATTTACCATGAACATGGATGAAAAATTATTATACACGAGATAAAGTTGGCATGGCATCTATTAAGGAGAAAATGGTAGAAACACACTTAAGGTTGTTAGAGGTTCTCATGAGGAGTGTTGAGCATATGGTATTCTGCCCTAGAATCTCAGCAGATCCGAGGTTACAATCTGATTGCTCTTATCACTTAATGAACGTAAGAGTGTGATAGTGAGAATAAGTTGTTTAGATTTGATGTTCTACTTTACCTTGTTTTGCTATGAATGCTAGTGTGATGTGTGCAGGAGTTCAACACGCTGACTTGTTTGATGGTGGGCATAAGACTTCTCGAGCTATAAAAGGCGCGCCTCTTGCATCTCTCTTTGCACAGTTTTGTTTACATGCTCTTTGGTTTGGCAACTGCAATATACGTGGTATGTACCAAATTTATTGAGGGGTTTATTTGTTGTAAAACTTATCAAAGGTAGTAGTAACATTGATCACCTATGAGGCATTGTTTGATATCTTATCTGTGCTGTATTTTTTATTTGTATGACTCGATTTTGGTCTGTATTGTCAGCTATTGCTGTGCTATGGATAGAGTTTGTTCGGGAAGTTAGGTGGTGTTGGGAAGAGTCGCAACCATTACCCCGAATGCCAGTAAATGGTACAATTGACCTTTCCACATGTTTGATCAACCAGAAACTTCAGATGGTAATTCATTTTTATCATTGAAATCTCCTTGGTAAAACATGCTCCTTTGCTATTAGTAGCTTTCTGTATTTTATATGAAACTTTCTGATGAACGTTATTTGTCGTCTGAAACATTCTAATTATTTTATTTTCCATTTGGAGAGATATTCTCTGTAATTAATTTGTGTGCACAAAATTAAGGTTGTCAATCATTATGATTTGAAAATGTAGTAATAGTATTTGGATGTACTTGATGCTTCCCCTGCCTTATTCACAGTAATATTGATATCCAAAAATTAATTTCTGGAAGCCTCTACCCCTGAATGAAGTTTTCATAATCAAAATGCAAATTTTTCTGAGTTACAAAGACGTATTAGTGTTTAATATATTTGTTACAGGTTACACAGTGATAGCTCATAAGGCTAAGATGGTTCCTGCCATTTTCTGCTTTTCTTTTCAGCTTGCAATATGCAT
This sequence comes from Neltuma alba, assembly GCF_004799145.2. Taxonomy (NCBI): domain Eukaryota; kingdom Viridiplantae; phylum Streptophyta; class Magnoliopsida; order Fabales; family Fabaceae; genus Neltuma; species Neltuma alba. Next base: position 20,526 of record NW_021636879.1, on the reverse strand, counting down.
TGAAAAGAAGCAGCAATGGAATGAAGATTTTCAAGATTGTCTTGGAAGTGAGGATCATTCAGACTCTATGACTGAGGTCTCAGACTAATTTGTTCGTTTCTTTATTTGTTATATTGATTATTGTGTAAGCAGTAATTTTTATATTATTTTTTCTCATGACTCTGGTATCAAATGAAATGCAGGATGAAAGTGTTGTTGGGGATGACTCATACACTACGCAAAAACCCATTGAAAACGTTTCTGGCAAAGTTGACAGGTGAACTTAGCAAGTGAGAGCCAACTTGGTTATTTTCATCCCATCTGTCGGATAGCAAATATATGTGCTGATTTTACCCCTTCTTTTGCATTTTGTGTTCGCTGGCCAGAGGTCGGAACTAAATTACATCCATCAGTTTAAAATATTCATTTTTCATCCCTTTGAAAGCGTTTCTGACTTGCAAGCAGGTTAATATGAGTGCTCGACTTGATAGTACAAACATGTATGCCAGGAAAGTTTTGAACAAAGAAAGTCAGAATAAAACAGTTTGCGAAGTGTTTGGCCTTGGTTACTTGCTTTGCTGGAATTCCAATTAAGATTTGCTATAATGCATGCAACCTTGGATGCAGCATGAATATTTTGCCTTGCTAATTTTTGGCACACTGAAATTGTGGATAGCCAGGGTCTCTAATCTTGGTCTCTTCTGAAATTTCAAATTGTTAGCCATATTCTAGTTGTACTCAAGTATGTTTGAAATATTAATTGGAAAAGGGAGAAATTTCCCTGATAGCCCCCCCCCCAAACAAAGTCTTCTACTCGGCATATTTGTGGTGTTTTGTTAGCAGCATGCTTCGGGTGTATCATGTGTTTATTTAACAGTCAGACTGATATAATGATTAGATTGGAGAGCTTTACTCTCTTAGTTTTATTATTTTTTGGAATGTTCCCATATGAGAGAATTACTATCCTAGTACTTTTCGCTGTTGGATTTTAGCATAGTTTTTGATCGTCAAATGCCTGTTTTTAAAAATAATTGATTTGTACCCCAGGGCACATAAGATTTTCCTATACTTGCAAACTGTTTTGAGTTGTTTTGTTTCCAGCACAGTTGGTGCATGACTATGATTTTCACGGTGCAGCTTTTCAAGTGCTGGTGATTCACATTCTTGTGGAAGAACAATAGCCAGAGATGGTAGCAAAACTGAAGATTTGGACCTGCTGAATGATAAAAAATCTTCAGAAAGCACCAGGAGAGGTTCAGCTGGCATTATTGATTCTATGATGCTTCTGAAGTCATATCAAAGCATGCATAACCCATACACCCAGGTTTCTCTAACATATAGTCGCCATTTTAAAGTGTCACTATGATGCATTATCTCACTTGTTTGCTAAAAGTTGCTTTGGATCTTATTTGCTATCATGCAGGAAGCACCACTGATGACAGAAGACATGCATGAGGAGAGACTTCAAGCTGTAGAAGCCTCTGGCGATTCATTTGTAAGCTTAAACTCTTATGCAGTGCGTTAACTTTTATTGACTAAAAACATTGTGGAATGCGCAGACTTGTCATGTTTAGTACATGGGCAAATGACTGAAAGTAAGAGAAGGACCTATATAATATAGATCAAGTATCAGGATACAACCGGCAGTTTTTATGGGACTAAACATCGGGATGATGGGCGTTGAATTAGTAATATGCTGCCATTAGTCTCTAATTTCCAACTCAAGCAAGTTTGTTGTCTAGGACACTTTGTTGTTTGATAAAATTATGAAAAATCAGTGACTTACATATTAGCGTATCCATGCTACATGAAACGGTTGGTTCACAGGCATCAGTAATCTGCCTGACATTACCCTTACACTGTTGTTATTTCGCATGCGTGCATATACATTTAATTTCTTTATTTACCATTTTTATGTGTAGATGGAATACTTACTAATATGAATTATTTTGGGCCAAAAAAATAATATGAATTTTTTATTGTTGTTGCTGATGATGTAGATTTTTTACTCTTGGTAGAAGGTATGAACACCTCAGTTTCTATGGTTTCCATTCACACCGTGTTATATATATATATATATATATATTTCCTGACAATTCAAATCTCTTAATGACCAGTGTAGCAGGTGCGCTGGAAAATAAAATCAAACAGGATGAGCTTCAAAAAATAAAAATACATAACATGTGATTGAAAAACCTTTTTACTTATACCAAGGTCCTCTCATTGCCTAATATATTACTTTCAAAGAAAGTTTGCTTAAACTGTGGATAGTGGCAAGCCCTGAGCTTGTGGACAACATGAAGACTCAGCAACAATGACAGGCGAAGATATGTTTGGATGATAGGAATTCTGTCTTGAGTGGATACTAAGTGATTAGATGTGCGACCCACTTTTTACCTTGAGCTTTGTGAAGCTTAGAATTTAATTTGAATTCGGTTAATTCATGTAATGCTTAGCTTGCAATTGACATGCTGTAGGATTCATACATAAGCCATTTGCCAAGCATATATTGCTACTAATTACATATTATTCTTTTGCAGAACTTTTCTGCACAGCTGGAGAAAGAGATTTTAACTTCAGGTAATTGTAGTAATTATCAGACTCGTAAAATAACACTCATTTGTGGTAGAGTTATACGACTTGTGATGATATCTGTTGTCCTGGAACTCACATGGGGTGGCTGTACTTAACTCCAATTTATTTTTTCATTTTTTTTGTCGAACTTCAGATTTTGAAATTGCTTTGAGTATTAACTTTTTTTCCATCTGCCCCCTCAAAATATTCCAAGTTCCAGTGAACAAGTTTAGCCAAGTAACTACAATCTCTAAAAATCATTAAAATTGGAAATTTTATAACTATCTAATGGAGAAATCATATCAGGATGACTTGATGCGTCTTATCCTATCATCCAATCATTCTATCCTGTCTAAAATTCCTTTCACTGTTTTCTCCTTTTCTCAAGGGACTTGTCTAAATTCTTGAATGTTCAAAGAATTAATGAATTCTCAAAGAATTAATGAATTCCCGTCTCTGATCAAATCCCAAAATCTGAGTTCTTTGCAACAATTCCATGATGTAGAAATACAAACCTAGAAATACGACATAAATAAATGACTTTAAAGTGGTGCTTCTCCTTTTTATCTTTTGCGAAGGCTATGGCATGGTGGCTGCTATGGCTTTGGCGGCCATCACCTATGGTGTTTTTTGGGCTTGCCACCATCTGGCGTTGATGACACTATCTTTACTATTAGTTATATGTTGTTAATGCCTTTAGCGTGTAAGCATAAACAAACATACTAGTCCTCTTGATACAATCATGTATCTCGTCCCTTGCCTGCATTGGAGGCATTATCATCAAAAGTGAATTGGTTGAAATAAGATTTTTGGATTTTCCTTTTTCCTCTTTAAAATATTGAGAGGGTAGATATATGTATTCTTTGGTTGCCATACCTCCTGTTTCCTCTCTGGGAAAAATTTTCTTCATGGTTTATAATGAATACCGGGAATTTATAATATTAATGATGCCAGATATGACTGACACTAACTGGCTTTGATGATATCAGACATGTCAGCATTTAAAGCAGCAAATCCAGATGCTGTCTTTGAAGACTTCATAAGGTGGCATTCACCTGGAGATTGGGAAGAGGATGACCTTGAAGACAGCATATTGCAAAGTGGCGATGGAGTTGAGAAGTCAAAAGATATTTGGCCTCCAAAAGGGCGACTTTCAAAGAGGATGTCTGAGCAAGGGAACCTGTGGAGAAATATTTGGGATAGTGCATCTGCTCTTCCTGCTTCTGAACAGAAGCCTCTTCTCGATCCAAATAGAGAGGGAGAAAAAGTAAGTCTTTTCCGTGAAATGAATATTTTGTTTTTTATGTTAATGTTGTGCTATAGTGAAGCAGATTTTTGCTGTCTTACAGGACATTTATTATATGGAGTTCCTTTTTCTGTATGTTTCACTATCTTCATTGTGATGCTATTGCAGCTTTGACCTATGTGATTTTACTGGGTACAAGAGAACTGAAAAGTACCAATATGATTTTCTAAACACTGCACCAGACGTGATTTCTGTGTCTTTTTTAGGTTTTATTTGGCAGCTCAACCATTAAACTGCTTAAACAAAATCTTCACTTTTCCTTTTATGTGGAGCCAAGGGTGGGATCTTAAGAATCCTTGGAGGTCATATGATCTTCTATATTTTTTGTGTGTAGCGGAAACTTTAACCAACTTCTTGTGGGTGATATGATTTTGACCTCCGTGTGCTCATTTTTTAAACTAAACCAGTCACTCAAAAGCTAATACTTATCCTTGAAAATTTACTTTTATGATTCATTTGTGAAATGCAGAAGCCTGCTTTTGCTTAGTTTAGTTACTCACTACAATCAGTCTGAAGTGACCAGCATTAAAAGAAGTGTTTGAGAATTGAGGTCATATTTTCACTTCAGCATCGAGAATGAGAAATTCTTACCAACTTTTGCCAGTTGACTACATTGATCTCCAACGAATACATGACTGCTCTTGATTTTTCTTAAACCAGGATTTAAAATTAGTCTTGCCATTGCATTTTGAAGGTTTTTAAAGCATTGACGCCTCTATTTTTTAATCGTATTCGTTAGAGAAGGCAACCTATATATAAAAGGTTGCTAAATCATGATACGAAAGGAAATAGATCAAGGCAAACCTGAGATAATGGAGGAAATAATAGGTTGACAAACAAAACAATAAGAACTAATAAAGACTCAGGACCCAGGAGCAGAAATCATTTTATGGATTCTGGTTTAAAATTTAGGGATTAATACATGAATTTCCCCACATTTACATTTGGGAGGAGATGATGACATAACAACTCTGTGAGGATCCTCTAGATGGTGCTTGAGTTGAACATGTTATTTCAGTCCCCATTGTTTTCAACGTGAGGAAAGAAAAGACATATTTGTTCAAATATTAAGGGTGTTTGAGAATTAAGATACGTGCTCCTGATCACCCCTGTATCTCGTTTTCTCTTATTTATTTAGCATCCTGAAATTTCTAGGTGCTTCATTACCTGGAAACTCTACGGCCACATCAATTGCTTGAGCAAATGGTTTGTACTGCCTTCAGGGCAGCGGTAGACACACTAAATCAGACCAGTTATGGAGAACTGAAACAGATGGGGACGAAGATGGACCAACTTTACCGTACCCTGGCATCCGGACTGAAACCGTTGCAAGGTATCTATTCACTAGTTTCTGGCTTCTGGACTGAAACCGTTGCAAGGTATCTATTAGTTAACTTCGAGTTCCATTTTATTGCAGTGAATCGTCTATATGCAGATAGTGAGACTATTAATGACCTAAGACGACTTTGTATCGTTTTCGAGCATGTTGAGAAATTATTGACTACTGCTGCTTCTCTACACCGCAAGCTTCTGCGGGCACCACGACTCTCTAGAGAAATTTTTGGTGATTTCTACAACTTCTATAGTCCGAGAATGGGAACAGGCTTAACAGACGACATTGTTAATAAGGTGAAATACCTCTATGCCAGTGGCCTAATTTGGTTGTATTAAAAATCAAGTTTCACAGGAGTCTGCAATAAACAATGAGGGCTAGTTGAAACAGAATGCTTATATATTACTAAGCCCGATCCTTAATATAACATCCAGTTTATACTTTGTAGTTTAAAATGAACTACAAAATACATCTTATATTAAAGACCGAAGTTATGTTTTAATAGAAGAACTTCATTACAAACATCTAGGAAAAACTTAACCTTGTCCGACCCTAAGACTTCCTGGGCATGGACTGACGTGTAATTTCCCCATGCTATTTTCTTGTTAGGAGTATGGCAGGAAACTGGAGGTAAGGAATCATGAGAGAGCAGTGGTGTCCAATATGTTCAGTCCTCCCACGGCCAATCAATCTTGGAGAAAAGTTCTGAGCATGGGCAATCTTCTCAACGGCCATGAACCAATCCTGAGGGAGATTATATTTACTCTGTGCGATGAGGTGAACGAGAATCACTATGCAGCTTGTGATACAGGCGCTTCTCAAAATGAATTGAAGAGTTATCGGATGTATACGAGTGGAACATCAAATGACCTCCGGGTAGCACTTTCTGTTGTCTCATGTGATTGATTTATTCATCAGATGTTCTGATTACGGTTTTGTTCACAAGGAATTGGCCTCTTCACTCGGTCCTCCTTTAAAGCGTCTGATTAAAATTTAGTATCACCCGTACTAAACAGGTTAAATTAAACATAAGTAACAAGTAATTATATAAATATGTGAGGAATAGATTCGATTAAAAAATGTGTCTAACATGTTGATATGTTGATTCATAAGTGACAGTGTCTATATATTATTGAAGCGGATGGATTGGATCTATGCTAGAAATCTTTTCCCTCTTTTCCTAACCCCAAATCCGCAAAGAGGAAAAGGGCGATGCTCCTCAGGTGGCATGAGCAAGCTTCTGCCCACTGCGGTTAAATCTTCTAATTCAAATTTGATAATATATGAAAATATAAATTAACATGTTATGTACTGTTACAATATGATTTAAACAACGTAGAATTGCAGGGGGAGTAAATTTGTTAGTTGTGTGAGGAATTTGCGAAGGACTATTATTAATTACTTGGTCCTCCTCTAAAGCGCCTGATTAGAATCTAATATTACCTATATTGAGCAGATTAAATCAAACATAAGTATATATATTTATATAAACATGTTAGGACTAGATTGGATTTGATCTGAACAATAGAGAATCTCAGTGACACAGCGAATGAAGAAAAAACGATTTCTCCGTGAGCGCAGTCTCTCGTCTTCGATGTGGGCCCAATCGTCAACTGAATGGTAATGACGCAATGCGATCTCGTACACACTGAGCTGAAGACAGCCTATATTTCGTGCGTGATTTTATTATGGCGGGGTTGCCGTGCGAATCTTATTAGTGAATGTGTACTGTTGCAACTCAACGATGTTAGACGATGGAGGAGGTAAAAGTGCAAACGACTCTACCATTTTCATCATTTTTTTATTACGCATAAGCAAGACAATTTTATTAAAGTCACTGCTGGATATTAAATGTGAACACTTTTTTAAAGAGGAATTCAAACATTGATTTATGAGAAATTAATCATTTTTGTTAGATTCAATCCTTATTGATACTATTTGCGATTTTAACTCCTTCATACTATGCTCGTCCAGTGCCAACATGGCAACAACCCTCGCTTCGTAGCTTTGTGATATATGGTCTCAGATCGCCCCCTGTTCAATGATAGCCCATCATCGTCTTGCAGTTCGCAAGATTGATTCCATGCATTCATCCAACTGGCTAACATTTCTTGTTCGTTTTAAATGCTTATTATTAAAATTTTAAATAAAAAATAACATAACAATTGGAGTTTTGTTTAAAATTAAGTACAAGTATCTTTCGATTAAAAGTACGTTTAAGACGCTATTCAATAGTAAATGTTAACACTTTTAATAAAGATCCGAACAACGATTCACCGTATTTTGAGGGACTAACTCATTTTATTAAACACAATTCTCATTAATCTATGAAAGAATTTTGAAAGATGCATTTGAATTTCCTTCAATTGTGTACATATATATCATCCATGAAAGAATACGAGTGTCATCCAAAATCCCGAACAGTACAAAGACAAGAGACAAAATTTGAAGGCTGTGATGACTTAGGAAGTGAAGGGGAAGCTGAAAGTCATTTGGCAACGCAAAAGATATGGGAAAGTACAAAGAGATCGTCGGTTCTCGCGTGTGAAAGGCATCATTATCATTGTATGAGAATATTATAATAACGTGCAATGGTAAGATAGCAACGTGCTTTTCTTTTGGCGGATGCCGGTACTGTCACAAACGACGTGAGAACGCTGCCAATTCATCCAATATCAGTTCTACGCACTCTACAATTTGAAAAGCTATACTTGCTACTGATTGGTCAAGCTAAAACAGACTTACTAAGCATAAAATACTGTTCTCATAAAATGAATTCACGTAATAAATTTTAATTAAAGATGCGGTGTGCACACACAATAAGTTGCTTGCATATATAATTATATTAATCTTGTCAAGATCATTCTTCAACAAAAGACCTGTTTGATCATGAAATTTGCCTTATCACACACAAGCTGATGCGTGTAAAATTGGTGTACGAAAATATGGAACCAGTTTCAATACTCATCACCTTGGTGAGCATCCTAAACTCATCAAATGTAGATAATTTATATATGATTTGAACAGTTCATATTTAAAATATTTAATTAATTATTTTTAAATAGAAAAGATTATTGTTGTTGAAAGAATAATAGTTAAGAGATTATCTTTATTTTAAATTATATACATATTAAAATAATTATTTTGAATAAATAAAAATAAAAAAAATCAAATCTAGACCATCCAAATGAAATATGAAAGATTCAGATCTGATGAGTTTATAGTGCTCGTCAAAGTGATAAGCACTGAAACTGATTCCTGAAAATATATAGTTAGCTATTCTAGATATATATGAAGCCGTGATGCGTGTACATGTGTATTTTTTTAATAATTTCACTTGATACGGCTTCCTTTTTTGGGAAAAAAAATCCCTTAGCAAGCTTAGGAAAATTGTTTCAACTATTTTCTTTATTTTCATGTTTCCTTGCTTGGAAGTTTGATTAAACCGCACTAAGACAGGTCAGCTGAATCGCTGATTATTGTTAATTATATCAGCCAAGCTAGGAGATTAAAACTAGGCCTATGGTTTATCATCAATACGTCAAAATCTATCTAAATCGCAACCTAACCCGACTACTAATTTCCATTTCAACGTAATTTAAGTGTATTTTGAATACGTACTTGATATGAAACTTTCAAACAAAATAATACGTATTTTTTGGGGGGGAAAACAGTCATATAATTAAAATCGAATCTTACATGAAAATATTATCACATAATTCGAAATTTTATTGAAAAATTAAAACATCGTACACACTAGTTTTCTTTCTTGTTCATGCTTTTCTAACAAGTTCAAACGCAGCTCAAGCTGTGCTCCTCCTCCTCCTCCTCCTTTTTTAGGGGCAAACCTGCATTTTTCTGTTATATAATATATATTTGATATTTCAGTCTTAAGGGTCATTGTAGGATTGGCTATCCCAGCTTTTGATTACTTCAAGGATGAATAATGAGAAGGAATCTCAACCGGTGGGGCATCGTACTTATGAAAAATCACATATGTGTGTGTCTTTATTTATATATTTATATATATATATATATATATATAGTTGCTGTGACTCTTGTGGGGTACTGAGATTGACATCCAACATTATCTTAAGTACGTTAGTCTGCGAACAAATCGAACCTATTCGATGAAGAATATTAACGAGAGGTGTCAGGCTTAGCACATAGCATCCCATTAATAAAATAACAATTTCTTCATTTTTTTCCCAAAAAAAAAAGTTTTTTTTCCTTTTACCAAGACTCCAATTTTGGAGGCGCATAATATATTCTCTAAAACGCTTTTAGGGGCCAGTCAAAGAGGTGATACAGTCGCTTCTGATATAAATTTGTTATTAACATATTTACATATTTCAATTAATTCTAGTAACTATAGTACTTCATACACAATTTACATCGATAACCAACTTGCTATAGCTTGCTATAGTCCGTTTTTGTCTTCTTTCCCTCAACCAGCAAATACACATACATGCCTGTTTGTCATCACGATTGAAATCTCTTATAAAGACATTTCAAGTAAATCGAGACAAAACTTCTCCGTAATATTTACTCTGTATTTCATAAATTATAATTGAAAACTACTTATAAGCTATTCCAAACGGGTTCACATTATATGAGTGTCATTGATAGTACTGTTCAATTACAATATGCTATCTCCGGTCTTAATTATAAGAGCCAGTTGACTAATTTGAAGAGGTTAAAAAAGTAAGTTGAGTTAGTTATTTGTCCTAAATAGGTGTTGTCTTTTTTAAAATATCCTTGCTAATCAAGTGTATTGACTAAACTTTTATTATTAGAAGGGGTACTTTAGAAAAAAATGTATAAATATGAAAGACAAAGTAGATTGGGGTCTTATATTTAGGATCAAAATAAAAGTCAAACAGGATTTTATATTAAGGAGAGAAGGTAGTATAAATTATGTTTTAAACTCCGTGCAAGTCTACGTTTAATTTTCTAATTAAGGAATATCCGTGTAGATTTAATTAATTCACAAAAATCAAGAAGCCAGGCTTTAAATTTTGATGAGCCAGCTATATTTTATATATATATATATATAAATATATATATATATATATATATTCTATGTGGGTAGATTTATTGAATAGCTAGTGAGAGGAATCTCACTACCCAAGTTCATTGGTAGTTAGGACATCCCCGTGACCACTGCCACATCTGTATACATTAATTCGAACCCTTCTTCAATCTCTTTGCACCACCAACACATAATTGTACGTCTTCCTTCATAACTAGCTGGTTCTATAATATATGGTAATTTACTGATATTCGTACTTTTTTTATGATTATTTAATTAGATTCAGGACTTGTTGTACACTGTACAGAAAGCCTGAAGAATTTCATGATACATGAGTAATGTGATTTCTTATAGATCTTATAATTGATGTGTTTATTATAGCTAGTTATATTTGCTTTTAACTTTTTTAGTTGTTTAAGTTTTACCTTTTTCATGTATGACCTTGATTATCTATGAACAATTGCTTCAGCTTCTTGTGAAAATATTGCTCAGTATAATTTTGTTGCTGCCAAAACTAATTACTGGTTTACAAAATAAAGCACCCAGTTAACAAATAATACTTGATACTCCAGCACTGAATCTTTTCAATGAACTTAATTTGTATATATTTGTATGGTCTAGGGATATTATGATTTTTGTGATAATATTTCCAATGATTTTATTCTCGACAATGCATCAGAGAACCACACCTATGTTTTTAAAATATGAACATTATCGTAAAATAATGGTAATAGAATAATTGATGCGTGCAAGCAATATATCAATTCTTGTCACATATATATAAATTCATGTGAAATGAAACTGATATGAAGAATATTGCTTACCAGACAAAGTTGGTACCCATATCGATTAGACTAAACATTAAGCTCGAATAATAATTAGTGTCCCAAATTCATGCCTTGCCCATAATTATTTGTGGCTATTGCAAAATATGCAGGATGCGATCTCCATCTCATGGAGATGATAAAGGAAGAAAAGAGAATATTCGATTTCGATCCAAGTTTTTCAAGCTTCGAATTCTCAGAGGATTCTGGAGCACTCAAAGTTCAAATCAAATGGTGACAAGTTTGTATTTTTGTGATTTCCCAAATCTTGGACTTGGATTCTGAATTAATTAGAGAAAATTACACTCAGATCCCACAGAGCACAATTAATATCAAAAAGGTCCCATGAAATCACAAAATGATTCTGAAGTTCCCAGGGACCTGTGTGTAATTAATTCTAATTGTGAAATTACCTACTTACCCCTGTTAATTTTATTGCAACAATTCGTTTACAATCTCAACAATGGCTGTTAACAACCCGAGAAGACATGATTGACAACCTCGGCAGTGCTCATGACAACTCACTCTGTGGAATGCCAGGGGCATTATTGAGGTTGTTAACCACCTCTTCTCGGGTTGTTAACAGCCACTGTTGATGTTGTAAATAGGTTCTAATTTTATTGCAGCAATTCGTTTACAATCTCAACAGTGGCTGTTAACAACCCGAGAAGACGTGATTGACAACCTCGGCAGTGCTCATGACAACTCACTCTGTGAAATACCAGGGGCGTTGTTGAGGTTGTTAACCACCTCTTCTCGGGTTGTTAACAGTCACTGTTGAGGTTGTAAATAGATTCAAATTAACAGGGGTAACTACATAATTTCACAATTAGAATTAATTACACACAGGTCCCTGGGGACTTCAGAATCATTTTGCGATTTCGAGGGACCTTTTTGATATTAATTATGCTCTGTGGGACCTGAGTGTAATTTTCCCAATTAATTATTATCATGAGTTCATCAGGACACGTACGTTCGTGTTCTTTTTCATAGGTACATAACATAGACAACAGAAAAAAATACTCGAGTAATGTTTGTACTATAAAGTCACAAGGGGTGACTGCTATTTTAATGAATCGTACGTACAATATGTTCCATGGCCATGCCATGTTCCTAATCAAAAGTAAAAGCCAATCCAATTGGGATATCGATTGATTGATGATATATATCTTTCGTAAATAAGCTCAGACCAAATCCAAGCCCCAAAACAGATGATAATTATTTATGAGGTAATTATAAGCGGAAAGGAACAATAAAGCAAGGGACGAATGGGCCTTATCTTGATAGCAAGCAGACACATATATAGTTAGTCCCTCAAGTCAGTTTATAACTTCACTCACTAACTGGATAAAAGGTGTGTTTGAGAGAAGAATTAAATACTTTGTAAAACTTATTTTATAACATAAATTATACTACAAAATAAATTTTATATTTCCGACGAGATCTAAATAATGTTCAATTCACTCATTAGTCACTCGTGCCCACCAGCATAATGTATATGCGCGTGATATGATTATAAAAACAACAGTAGACATCAATTTTGAGGGAGACTCAGGGTATCTCCATTGATAGAAAGCTGAGGCATATATAGATGGCAAGGAAGGAAGTGGGTGTGACGCGGACGATGATGTGAGGAGGGTATTTAGGGTTCCCCTAATTGGATTGGTACAACCAATCACTGCTTATTAAATTGATCACATAATTACCTGTTTTGTTTTTCACCTTTCATTCTTTTTTTGCCTCAGTGATATACTACTACAGTTTTGTCGTATTATTTTTGCATGCTTCCTCATTTCAATAACAGGGCAAAAGTAGAAGGAGTGATTTTTAATTCGTGGGTTTTTTTTTTTAAAAAAAATTGTAATTGGAAAAATAATAAAGGAGAAGAAAAATGTAAATTTACTATTTATATGTAATACAAAAGCTTCAATAAGTAACACTATTCATGGCAAAGACAATAAATTTATTTACAATGCATGAGGCCAACATTAATACATTTAACATGGCTAAATTAAAACTGAATAAAAATGATCTGGATTGACCGATTTCTTTGATTAATTACTAGGCAGTATAATATTCTTGCTCAAGAAATAATTGTTATCTATGGCGAGATAAAGAGTAAAATATCATTCATATATATTTTTTTCCACTTGATTATTTTGTGGCTAACATTTTATAATTATATTGACTAACTTTGTTGGTATTTTTGTTTGGTGAATGATGATCGATGAGTGCTCGAAAGTGTATTCCAGCTATTGTTTTCTACGATGATTTGGTTGAAAATTAATGAGATCATAAGAAGATGATTCCAGAGAATCTTTTTCAAGATTTTAAACCCGTGACAGTGCACAGGTGGTTCAACTTGGAATTAATAACCATTATTAGTAGCTCAATCGCCCTTGAATTTTGGTTGTTTGGCTAGTATATTTTGATCATGTGTAAGAAAAATTTAAATAATACTATGTCACGAAGAAAGAAGAAAGCTGAGATAAATCCAAATGAAATTAATTTTTCTTATAAAATATAAATTATATCACAAATTATACAATATTTACAAAGAATCTGCGGGGAAAGACGTCTGTAATTTAAATAGTGTGGTGTGTGTGTGTGTTATTAAAGTGTTGAATATATACATTATATTATCAGAATGGATATGTGAGGAGATAATATTGAAAATATTAGGGTGGGGGCCTTTATCATCATCATTATTATTAATTTAAGAGAAAAAAAAAAAGAGAGATAGGGCAATGCCAGAGCGAAATATGAAAATAGGTTTCCTGTAAAAAATTCTTCCTTTCATCATTTGATTGCCGAACACATAATAAATAAAGTACACAAACATAGATGGCTTTTTATTTCCAACGTCTTTTCATATTCAATAAGAGATTACGTATATATAGTACAACACACTATATAAAAATTAAAAATAAAAATTAATTATTATTTAACATTATGCGTTTTGAATTATTTTAGTGTGTTGTGTATTTTGCTTAGGGGTGTTTGGATGGAATGAAATAAACTATAGTCTGAAAATAGCTTCTGGAGAATAGATTTTGGGGAAATAAATTTTGTCAGAATAGATTTTTGAAAAAGTGATTCTGAGAAGTGAAAGTGTTTAGATAGTTGTTATTAGAAACATTAATATATATATAAATTACTAAAAAAGACATAAGTTAATATGATAATTACATAAAAGATAGATTTTATGATATATTTTAATTTGAAGGAATAAAATTGTTAATTATATATTTTTTACTAACATAATTAATAATACATAAGATAATATAATTAATGAATAATTAATATGGGTATATATATTATAAGATATAAGATAATATGTTTATAAAAAATTAATTGATGGATGTTAAAGTCATATTATTGTGAGATTTATTTGACAGGCACAATCATACTCTCCAATTTGAGCCAGAAATATAATGGACTCACTTCTCCTAAAACTATGGTTTTGGGTTCCAAAATCATGGTTTCAGATTATGCCATCAAAATTAATATGTTTAGGTGACATTCCAACAAACTATAGTTTGCCTCCCAAACTATGATTTTAAGAGTCACCCAAACAGTCTCTAATATATGTTAATTTCTCTTGCTCACGAGTTTAGATTTACAGATCATGTTCTGTCCATTTGCTGGAAAGAATCAAATAATAAGGGGAAAAATGCAAACATTCTTATTGATCTTTCTTTATTCGTCTGCTACCAGCTTCAATTCCTTTAATTTTTTTTAAAATATTCTTATTTTTATGTATTCTTTCACTGTGTTATTTGAATTTGGATTTGTTATATGTGAAATCACGCGTCAAGTTGAACATTTAATTAATATCAATATTTAAAATATTAATACCTCTTGTCATTAATACAAGACTAAAGATTAAGAAAGCTAAATAAATTATTTTAAATTATTTATATTATCATTTTTAAAATTAATTTACCTATTTATAAATTGATATATAATCTAATGATATGTATAAGTATTTAAAAAGATCATAAAAATACATATTATAAAAAGTCATTATTCAGTTTTTTTAATATCTCTAAATTAATCAATTGATCTTATATTAAGTACCGATATAGTATTACATGCCCATAAATACAAGTATGTCTTTACCGCATGTTGCACACTGCAGATATACAATTAATATCTTGATATGCACCAAAGTAGATGTTCTAATTTTTATAATTTTGTCGAATAAAATATAAAATTAAAAGATAATTAATTTTTAGTCTCATTAATTATATTTTTTAATTTATTTATAATTTATAAATAAAATCTTATAATTAAAACAGATGTAAGTCATCACAAGGCAAAATCAAACGAGGGGTAAAAAGATTTGACCATTACATTCTGCCAAAATAACGAGGGGAGAATCCAAGGACAGACAAAAAAAATTATTTCTTTCGCCTCAATTATATGTTATATTTGACTTTTGATGTCCTTTAAAGTTCTTCTTCTTTATTATATGAATAATAATATTAAATTTTCGTCTCAATCTACTACGAGAAGATTTTCGTAAAATGAAAAATTTTTGTAAAACCAGCAATAGTTAAGGATTAAAAAATAATAACCCGAAGAAAAAGGGGCGATAAATCTTTCAACCATGCATTCATATCTACGAAGCTAAATAATTAATTAAAAAGGAGCATGACTTCCTCAGAATATTTTCACCTGGACTTCGCCTCTTTTTTTTTTTTGCCAACGAATTTACCTATTTCATTGTCACCCCCATAAACAAGTATTTTTAATTTCATTATTTTTCAAAATTATATATTAAGAATATAATTGAGATTGTATGTAGAAAAAATACATCGAGAATTTATTTGAATTATATTGTACTTTGTAGCATGCAATGAAGTTTTGGGGCGAGTGAGAAGCACGAGGGTGATAGAGAGTGGAGGGAAGCCAGTAATGAACAGTGAAGGCGTCGCGTCCCCAAGGGCCCACCACCATGTGAAATTGCATATACAGTAACACCATTCAACACCTCTCTCTCCCTCTCTCTCTCTCTCTCTCGTTAATCTGAGCTGAGCTTTGCATCAGAGCGTGTCTCTTTCATTCATTCATCTTATGCTTTTTACGTCCCATCACCAGAGCCTTCCCTTTTCAATTTCCCCTTCTCTACTTCCTCTTCTTCTTCGTCCTCTCTTCCTTAAACCTAAACCTAAAACAAAAACCCCTCCCTTCTTATATATCTTCAACATTCAACATTCAACTGCCAACTAGCTCCACCGAAAAATTCGTTGATCTCATCATGGAATCAGCATCAGGAGGTTCCGGCCCCGGTGCATCCGATCCTAACAGCACGGAGGATCCGTCGGGGAGTACCACCACCGCTGCCCCTCAAGCCGAGGGCTCATCATCGCCCGCGCCACCGAGTCGCTACGAGTCGCAGAAGCGACGGGACTGGAACACCTTCTTGCAGTACCTGAGGAACCACAAGCCGCCATTGACGTTGGCGCGCTGTAGTGGAGCTCATGTGATCGAGTTCTTGAAGTACTTAGACCAATTCGGAAAGACCAAGGTCCACATAGCTGGGTGCCCCTATTTTGGCCACCCGAACCCCCCAGCACCTTGCGCGTGCCCGCTGAAGCAGGCGTGGGGGAGCCTCGACGCCCTGATCGGACGACTGAGAGCGGCCTACGAGGAGAACGGTGGACGGCCGGAGTCGAACCCGTTCGGGGCGAAAGCCGTGAGAATTTACCTGAGAGAAGTCAGGGAAGGGCAAGCCAAGGCCAGAGGGATTCCTTATGAGAAGAAGAAGCGAAAAAGGCCTACGGTTACCGCAACTAAGGTGGATGTCAACACGTCCGCAGGGAATACTGGCAGTGGTGGCGACGGCGAGAGTAAAGATGGCACTGCTGCTAGTGCCGCAAGCGGTGGTGCTGACGGTGTTGACGCCACTGTTAGCGGAGGTGGATGTGTTGCTGCTGCCTCAGGAACAGGTACAGGTAGTGCTACTGTTACTACTACGACAGTATAGTATTTTAATTCAATCATTTTGATAACTTTTTTCTTCTACCTTTTCCCACTACGATCTATTTTTGGTTTCAAGAAAATTAATTGTGATTACGGCCTTATATAAGTCACATACTCTTGGCGATCTTCTCAGACTGACGGAATCGACCCCCCCGGTCAAAATTAACCTATTGGAACTATAATATATATAATATATATATATATATATGCATAACTGCATATCCATAAATGTATAGCACTCTTGTTGGTTACCAGCTAGCTAGGTCAATCACCAACTGTTTGTTCTTTTTCCTTTGTTCAATTGCGTGTAGATCGAAAGAGCTCGATGAACTGAACCTACAAGCTCTGGTTAACTTTGCTCCTCTTTTCCTATATATCAACCTTAACTCATACTTGTGTAACCGTGAAACGCGAAAGTATATAGATAGCTCCAAAAGCCTTTCATTTTCTGGCTGAACTCATGCTTCGTCTCTCTCTGTTTGATTTGGGATTACTGTTCAGGGCGTGAGAACTACATTCTCACTAGGTATACTATGCCACCGAGGAAACTTGCAAGCACATCATTCATTTGCTTTCATTATGACGTTTGGTTTTTTTGTCTTGACCTGGTGGTGAGAACGCTGATCCAATCACAACTGGGCACTTGCATAATCAATCCGGTGAAAGTTAAGGCTTTGAACACTGAAACTTAAAAATCGCTATATGATAGCCTCAGCTATCCATCCTCTCTCAATTCCTCCCTTGGCTAAATGGAAGTAATTAATTGGGTATATAATAGCCCTTAATTGCTCCCTCTACCCCCATAATTGAAAATCATTTCTCGTTTGATTTTGCTACTAGCTTAAGCAAGAAATTAAGGCAAAGACATTGAGAATATGGGTCAAATAGGGTCCAATAATGGCCTAGTTTAGTAATTCATAAGACCAGTACTACTCCAGGAAACTGTTCATCTGGACCCCAGGGAGGTTCTCTGTGTAGATCGATCTGCTGGCCTCAATCTATCTGTTGTATTGACGTACACGTGCGCTTGTATCATTTTACACATTCTTCAGCTCCTGTTTCAGGTGGCTTCTCTTTACAATTCGGGTCGAAGCATTTTGTTGGCATTATATCGTTGGCTTGGGCATTAAGATTTTGGCTTTATTTTGTGGTGTTTTTGGGATTTTAACTCTTTCATCACCTTCTTGTTTTGTTCCTTCCTTACCTTGCCTTTTTCTCTGTTCTAAGATACCTATAATTGACATTTCTTTCTGTGATAATAACACCCCTAGAAAAAAATAGAGTCTACAAAGCATCAATGAAAATAAAAACTGATCCTCTTGTGATTGCTGCTCTTATTTATTCATTTATTTTTATATGGGAAACCCCCGCCTAAGCATGAAAGCGACAGCCAGCCAACCATTCCTCACTTGCATTTATAAATATTATTATTTATTTTGTCTATTTTTATTATTATAAATCCTAGCTACGATTGATTATGTTGTGTTGTTATTATAGCATAGACCCACCAGCCACTCCAAAAAAATCCACATTTCTGAATTTTAAATTGAATCGGATTTTTGGACCGTCCACTAAAATCATGAATCATCATCATCTACTCATAATGATGGACCGTAATGTATTGAAATTATTTCCTGGATTGCTTTTTTGTTTGGTTCTTCTTTTTCTGGCATTATTTTTTCTTCCTACGCTCTTCTCTCTGACTATATATAATGAATACTTTCCATATAGCGAGAACTTTCGCTTTCTGGCCTTTTGTGGAACCACATAATTTCGTATGGGGCACTTTATTTCTCACTTTCCTTTGTTTTTTCTTTATTACGAGCGGTGGCCCCTGTTTCTCAAGAATATTTAAATTTATCGATCCTTTCTTCTTTCATCCTCCAACCTTTTCATAACTGTAAAACAAGTTCTCTCTCCAAATTAAACAAGGTCAACATGAATTTGAGAAGGGTATATATTTGTCGCGGCTGATCCATATTAAACCTTAAACGCTCTCAATCAAACATTAAAGCCTATGTTATTGGGCAAGCATCAGGTAGAGCGTGCATGTCCTGTGGACTTTGAGGTCGAAGTGAGGGGCCCCAAATCAAAACCCTAATTAGCTTGCCTTTGGTCTTCACATTCTGCAAATTTATTGATTGCTTTTGGTCCCTCACTTTGACAGAACAGTCCATAATAGGGCCATGATGTTTTATCTCACAAAACGCGTTCTTGCTCATGTGTCAATATCAATGACGCGAGTTACGACGTTGGTAAAACTCAGTATATGAATTTATGAACAACATTTTACAGAGCTGAAAAATTCATAAATCCTCCCAAATCTCGGATTCATATATCTATCAAACTCCTCATAGCTTCTAACTAATATAACATGGAACCGATGCGAACCAATCACTGCATCGCAGCACAGTGTGTTAGTAAACTAATACTGATCATGGGTGCCTCAATCTTGCCTCTTATTTTGAGCGCGGCGCCTAGGGCTTTCAACTTCCGCTAGTTTTGACCTGAACGCATTTCACACAGTGGGGTGTGGACTATCGGTCTTCTTCGACGTAACCGTGAGGAAGTAATCAATATTTTCCGCGCCTAGAGAGAGAAGGGGGGGAAGAACCCAGTAAAATTACAAGATGATATGAAATATATCGTCACTATATCTACGGACACAGGTGAACAGGTTCGTCGCGCAGCTAGGTTTTTTTATAAGGATCGTTTAATAATTAACCTACGCGCTGCATGGAGCAGAAAGTGGGCCATGTTCTGTACACAGAAAGAGACCTAAAAGATATACAACCCAGTTATGTTATAGGCTTGGGAGAGATAATACATATATTATATATATAATGCATGTGAATATAAATGATGCGCGCACACTGGAATCGGAATTCCGTATAGGAAGCGTACTTCATTTAAGAGGAGGAGGAAGGGGTTTTCTGGTAGATGGGATCGGTTTTGTAGTTCGGAGGATATGAATATGGACAAACAGTGTGTGGTGGGGTTGCCTCTTTAATTTGATCGCACCAATAATATCGATCCCACCACGCTCCTTCACCTATTAATATTACTGCTCTTGCTCTTGTCCGAGACAAGGACCCTTTTTGAATTGTTTCAACAGTATCTGGTATGGCCTCGAAAGGTATATAAACTTGTTGTTATCTGCGTGCATACATATATATAACCCTCTGGAAATGGAGCCTGCATCAGGGACAATCAATCTGGACTCTCTTAACTTTTTCTTTGGTTTCAGCAGTCGATTGATGTCGAGGAGCAAGCTATATATAAATATATACTCCTCTGGTCATAGGCAGAGAAAGAAATTATTTTTTGTCTTATTTATAAGTCATTTCATTAAAGTTTTAATCTGAATGTAAAATCGTCTTTCATTTATTATACTGTAGATAGTTATATTTTTTGAAAGATTAGATATTAAATAGGAATTAAAAAAAAAAATTATATATTTTAATAAAAAATAATGTATTTTAAGGTTTTT